>NW_010402877.1:6918-13902 GCF_000710305.1 Buceros rhinoceros silvestris | reverse complement strand
TTCTAGAAGAGAAATAATCTTTCCTTTCTCTAGTCAGGTGGGTTTTTTTGTGTGTTTGTTTGTTTGTTTTCTAATTTGACAAATGTCAGCAGTTGGTGTCAAACGTGAGAATCTACATCCAATCCCTTGTTGAAGGTTCTTTGCAAACAGGAGGATATATTCAGACTGCTCTGCAACCTGAATCCCTCCAGTGGTGTGGATCACCTGAGGCCATGTTGGAGAGGACAATCACACTGTTTCAGACCATCCTGCCTTCATGGTTTTGTAGGTACCATAGAGGGACACAATCCCATGTATTTAAATATTGTTTTAAAATGGGAAGAGTGGGTTATTAATCCCCAGAGGACAGCATGGTGGTCTGCTGTGTCTCCGTCTGCTCTTGGCCCTCTCTGGAGTGACTGAGAGACAGACTTTCCAGAGAACCTTGTAGTGTTCTGAAAAACTTGGGAGCAGTGTTTGCACAGAGATATCCGTCATTGCTCTGACATCAGGTATCTAATAATAACTTCCCTAGCAAGTCATCCACCCTCTCCTGCTTCACCCACTCTTAGTCACTGTACCAGTTTCTGTAGCCTACAAGTAGTAGGCTGTTTATTAAAAGCAGTAGCTAGTGAAAAATGGTTTTCTTAATCAAGTTTCTCTTGCCAAGAATGTAAAGTCGGTGAGACCAATTTTAGGTGCCTTGAATCCTGTCCAAGTCAGATTACTTGGCAACTTGTGTTACCTCAGCTGCTTCCATACCTTCTGTTCACGCTCCAGTTGCTGACGGCCAGAGTGCCATTAGAAAATCTGTGGTTATTAAAAATATTGCATTAAAATTCTTTGTTAGGGAATGAAAGTATTTGGCTAGTGCCCTTGCTGTGTCCCATCCAAACCTGGTAGTGCACTGCATGATGTGAGTCTTCATTTACTCTGCAGGAGAGGGTCAAGGTTATCTGAGAATAAATTGCCTGCTTCTGCATCCCTCTCACCTAAGCATTACCCACAGGGTCATGCCTGGAAATGCCAAGGGGAATCATGAGGCTGTTGAAAGTCTGCAAAGGGGTTTGTGTTTGTTCTGACCTTGTTGGCTTATCGCACCAGTAGCTGTGCTTATGCCAGATTGCTAGGTAAACTCTCTTGTGCCCAAATTGTTGCAGGAATGTGACATTTCACTTCTTTTTTATAATGGGTCACTGACTGGCAAGCTCTTTGCATGTGGGAGCTATTCTGACGGAAGGGGAACAGCAAAGCCAAGCACCCAGCTTCTTCCTGGACAGGCAGAAGCTCATCCTGCCTACTGCGGAGGATGGAGAGCTGGGAACACCCCGGAGAGTCGCCATGAATGACATGCAGAAGTTTGGGTTTGTAGCAAAAAATACCTTTCTAATTTAGTTTGTTCAACTTATAGGTCAGTATCTTGTGAACAAAAAAGAAAAATAATTTAATAGATTAGAAGTTTTCCAGTGGAAGATAATTTCTGAATCAGAAAGTTTCTGCTAGCATGTCTCATTGCTCAGCTTTTGACCCCACGTGACGGTTCAGAGAGGAGCCTGTCTAATGGTACAGGAGCGCTCTGGAGCCTCTACCACATTGTCATTTTACTTCATCTCAGCTGCACTGGTTTGCCAGGGTGTCAATTTACGAGACTGTTCCTCTTTAATTTTTACGCCATCTTTTTTCTGTACTCAGTTTTCTATTTTCAGTATGAATTCATGGTTTTATGTTGCATAACTCGGGAGAGGGAGCGGAAAAATTATAAATTTTAGAGTTTTGCTTCCAAGTTGGTTTATGCCCTGTGTTTCTGGGCCAACTTATTAGTTCCCTGGGTTTTAAAACGTAAGAGTAAACTTGCCACTGTAATGAGGATCATAGTTTTATTTGCCTTCTGGACATAAATGACATTTTAAAAGTAATTGTTTTATCAGACTTCCCTTACTACTGCAATATTATTCTTATCAGGACATTTTGTGCCTCTGTGCCCAGTTTTATTTTTGCATTTTTCTTTCAACTTTCCATTTTTTGTTCATTCCTGCTATTTATTACTAAAGTATTTCTTCCCAAATATGAAAAGTAAGAGATACCATAAAGTAGTCTTAGGACAATCCCATTTTTGAGTTTTCAGGTAGTCTTGTACTACTGAAAAAATGCGGATACTTGGCTGAAGTTGGTGAAGAGGATGGTTGGAATTAAGGCTTTGGAATGGCTTTTTTGCCGCCTGCCGTCTTTCAGCCACCTTTTGTACCCCTGAGATTTCAGGGCTGCTCTTTGGTATGGAACGGCTGTGTTTGGCTGCTGAGTTGGCTGGTTAAAGGACTCATTTTTTAAAAACTGTCTGCACTGAAACAGCTGGAAAACATCCTTCCCAGTCCATTTTCCAGGCAGAGTAACAGATCTATTAGACAACATTGATATTTCACTACTAGTTGCCATTCAATACTAGAATTAAAGCAAAAACAGGTGCGGGGAAGCACCGGCACACAAGCGGGACTTGCTGAAGCATCCTTGCGAGAGGCAAGTGGCTGCTCTGCCAGAGGGTCTCTATAGTGCGCTCTGCTTGTGGCTGTGTGGGCATGCTTCGATAAAGGATCATGACGGAGAATCTGGGTCTTCAGTTGAGTGCCTGGAGGCTGCTGAGTTGGTTTATATTTTATTTATTTATTTGCTTTTGTGAAAAGGTTGACGTAATTTTATATTGTGTGGTATTGTAGGACTACATTATAAATAGTTCATGGGAGGAGTAAAATGTCATATAGCAGTAATTTCATCTTTCTGTGTTGCATAGTCTTGTCTTCTGGGGATGTTAAAAGTTATTACTGGTGTTTGGTTTTTTACCTTAATAGATCGTCTGGAGTTTTAAATATCTTATGAGATCTCCTGTATGCTTTCTGTCTGAGGAGGAGATTGCTGCTCCCTTCCTTCTTTCCAACCACACTGCTTTGCAGCTGGTGAGTCTCGCTGGTACTTGCTGGTGAATGAGATGGCCACACAAACTGTGGTGATAAGACATCTAAGGCAGGCACCTAAGACCACTGTTTTTTTGGCCCTGACAGTTTTTTTTTTTGGTTCAGACAGTGAAACTGTATTTTTTACGTACTTTTAGTTTTTCTGAATTTTGACTTCTGTCTGTGAAGTGAAGAAGGTGGGGCTGTATTAGGAAGAGATGCCCACAGCGTCGTGGGCTGTGTTAGGAAGTGCGTTGCAAGGAGGCTTGAGGGAATGGGGAGTGCTGGCTGTAGCGCTGGGCTCCCCAGTACAAAAGGTCATGGGCAAGCATGAAGGACCATGATGATGATTAAGTAATTTGGACCATCTGTCATATAGGGAGGGGCTGAGAGAGCTGGAGCTCAGGGAGATCTTATCAGTATATATAAATACCTGATGGGGGGAGTAAAAAAGCTGGAGACAGGCGCCTCTCAGGTATCCAATGACAGGAGAAGAGACAACGGGCACAAACTGACATACAGGAAATTCTGCTAAACCACGGTAAAAAACTCTGAGAAATCTCTATTCTTAGGGCTATTCAAAACCCAAGTGGTTATAGCCCTGAGCATCTGCTCTAGGTGACCCTGGTTTGGGCACAGGATTGGTCTAGATGGTCCCCAGAAGTCCCTGCTGATCCCAACTACTTTGTGGTTCTGGGAATTGATAGGAAGAGTTCATGTGGAAGGTACCAGACACTGGTACATGTGAATGTAGCATTCACTTACATCATGTCTGAGCAGAAGAGTTGCAAAGATGCTAGTAAGTCAGTTGGCAGCTTAGGTTGAAACAGCCTTTTCGTACGGACACCCCTAAAAGTATTGTACTAACTGTCATTGACTTCGGGAGGTGTCCATACAAGTTTGATAAAGTCAGCTTCAGTAGTTGTAGGGAAAATTCTTGTGTTTCAGGATGTGAATTTTCTTTCGCTGCCCAAAATCAGGAGTATGCTCCATGGATAGGAATATTTCTTATTCTGTATCACTTTGGTGGTTTTGTACTTAAATAAATGGGTTAAATGAAGAGCCTTGTGAAAGACCAAACAGACCTTTCTAACCCCTTTGGCTGTCTACGCACTGCCATGCAGGGTAATGCTATCTATTAAGAATGGAGGGGGGGAATTGTGGCCCAGGACTATGTAAAATGAAATAGTTTTTCAGTCCTTGAGACATGGACTCCTTGTTTCTGTTTTCAGTCATAGGAGCAGCTATGTAGGATCAGTGATGGAACAGCTATATCGGATAGTATTAGGAAGGGATGGGCACAGGCGGCTCTTTCTGTGGTGAATCCCCTGAATTTCCCGCAGCTGTCCAGCTGCAGACTTTCCAAGCTACGCTGATAGCTTGGCCCTCTTCTTCAACAGTCAGCGATGAACTTATTTCCCCTGAATTTTTTCCGTAAATCCATTTATGCTTTTGGCCTCTGCAGCACAGAGTTACACAATTTAATGATATTGTTTTTGTGCAAAGGCCCTTCCTCTTGTTTTATTTCTTATTTGTAAAAGCTGCTGAAAGATAATTTCTGTGAGTCCCCATGAGTTTTCTCTGTTTACATGAGAGGGAATAATAATTCTGAAAGTTAGATAAAATAAGAAACTGCTAGAGAAAATATTCTCAATCAGATGGACTTTTGGCTTTGTCCAGTATGACAGTTAATTTTTTCCTGTAAAGGATTAGGTGAAATTCCTGTAAGTGGTTCTTAAGGGAGGTGATAACTCCAGGCAACTGGGCAGCTCCAGTCTCTGTGCTGACTTCCTGTCCCTCAGAGAGTGCGTTCCTGTTCATTGGGTTTTTGCCTTTAACTACTCCTCGTCATTCAAATTCAGTCTTAGTAGGCGACAGTATCTGGGAATATGGGAAAATCAGTGCATAGCCAGGAGAGCTATACTTCTTGAGAAACTGGGTACATGTGTCTGAAATATTCGAGCTTCTTTTGAACAATGGAGATTTAGAATGTTCCTGTTATTTTGTATATTGTTTCTCTCGCTAGCTTTCTACAGTGACTTCGAGATGTGAAGAGGTGGAGTGAGAAATTAATGCAGTTACAAAATATCTCGAAGGTTAAAAAATTGAGATACGTAGTCTTAGCTATTTCTGTTCTGACTCCGGAATGACTGAATAAAATGAGAGCAGGAGATGAGGCAACTGCATTTAAGAGTGGATTCATCCAAAATGAGCTGAAAATTTTGCAATTTGCTTTCTTTTCTCTGGGTTGTGTTTCAGCAGAGAGTAAGCATTCCTATTCCCCATGCTTTTAACAGTTATTTTATTACGGTACTTTTTACAGTGATTTTACAGATTTAAGAAGAAAATTGCTGAGTGGAAACTGGTGAGATGCATCACACGCACTGTGACATCTGTCACACTCCGAACATACTTTAATAACCAGATACCAGGTGAAATTCAGCAGCAGTGACAGCAGGAAGGGAATTCGTCTCGGTCCTACTGCATCTTGTTTTCAAGAAGATGCTTTTGTTTCCTATTAAAAAATACACAGGCTTATTTGGAGAAGGATATTGTAGTGGTAAGGGTTTGAAAAAGTTGAAAATCTAGTCATGATTGTGACAAAACAAAGAAACTTCACATTTCATGGAAATCTGTTACACCAAGGGAGTCTTAGTTCATGGTTATCTGTTCATAAACAACTATAACGTCCTAGTTTTTGATTTTGACTTGGGGGTGGAAAAACTCATGAAAGTCTGGGAGGGAAAATATAAATCAGCTTTTCCCACCCCTCATCATACTCCCACCCACAGCACCTGAGCGTGATTTTGTCTGGATTAGCTCAGTCCATTGGTTTGTGTAGTACTTGGGTTTTACCTTGTAATAGAAAGGCAGGAGAAAGATATACGCAGTATTTGAACTGTAAATGTTGTCTTTTCAAATTCAGTTATCCTTTCATTCGGCTAGCCGGTTTTTTAGTAAAGACCACATGTGAAGTTATGTACTGCTGTGATCCAGAGGGACGTTCAAAATAGCATTCTCCTGTGTTGAAAGATTTGAGTTGGTGCTGGACTTTACAAGGCTCAGCTGTTGCAATGTACACATTTTTAGTGATGTGTATGTTGTAACATCCTTGTGGTCAGTGGACAGTAATTTTTTTTTATTTAACACTGCAGCTGCTTTCTCCTAAAGAATAACAAATGTTTATGGTGCAACTTTTTCCTGTACAGTTAATTGCAGGGTTTTTTTGTTGACTCCAGAGGGTCTAAACGGCATGACAGAAGGCTACAAGGAAAAGAATTCTTCATAAGGTGGTTGCCAGAGATGGAATTACACTGTTATTATTATTAGGGTAAAAATAAAGAAAAGTTTGATCATATCAATGTATAAACAAGCAGGAGAACCTTTTTTTGTGAGACAGCTTTGGTTATCATTTCTATGTAGTATGGAAATAGACTATCTAGAAAATGAACTGTTATGATTTCAAGATTGTTTTGAAGCATAGGATTAAGCAGCAAGATTAATTTGGTATAAGAATCAGTTCAGGAGGTTAACATGAGCCAACTGGGTTTTCTAAAACAGATTTATTTATCCATGTAATGCAATTTCAGGCTTGTGTGTTTTCACAGACCCTTTACATTTAGAATTTTAACGTCTAATTGCACCACTTTTCCATACAGCTTGCCACCAAGACTTTAAAACATGTCACAAGAAATATTTAAGCTAAATATAGCATGTCCGCGACATTTGAAAATGAAGGCACGGGAACATAAATATGTAAATGTTTTCTGTGATGTGGAGCTGGAGGATACTGAATGGCTGCGCTCTCCCACTCCTCCCTCCCTTTGAGCTGTCTTGCTTGCCTCTTCAGCTTGTGCGCTGTGAGTCACGCTGATGTCATTCCCCACACTGGCAAAGGAAAACTCGGCAGATCTGTGACTCTTTCTATTTTGGGATTTACAGATTTGGGGTTTGATAGCATTGTAAACATCTGAATATAGGAGTAACAGTTTTACTGTTGTGTGTGTTCTACCCCCCCCCCCCCCCCCCCCCCCCCAACCCCCCCCACAGTATATACACA
>NW_010402877.1:1557-6874 GCF_000710305.1 Buceros rhinoceros silvestris | reverse complement strand
CCCCCCCCCCCCCCCGCCACACACACACACCTTGGCTAGATATGTCATACCCGTGATCGCTTTCCCGCTCAGGAACACCTGAACAATACCATTTTCTCAAAGCTTTCTCTCCTTCCCTTTCTAGCTGTTATTAACACTTTTCGTTAGAGGTATTAAGACTTCATCAGTGAAATACTGTCAATACAACAGAGCAATCTGGAGCCTGGAGGCTGCAGTTCTAGGCTCCTGCGCAGTGTGAGGACACAAACCCCAGCTGTGTTTCTCTCTGCAGGGATCATTCCTTTATTGAAGCGGTGGTGGTCCTAATGCAACTACAGATTTCTGTTTCAAATAAATTTCTCTGTAGGTTCATCATATTGTGCTGGTTTTTGCAAGTAAAACTGGATGCATTATTAGATATGTTGAAGGCGAGGATGCAAGGTGCTGAAGCCTAAAATTACTCATCATGATGAAAAAGAATTTTTATTAAAGGAAAACAGTGCAGTCTCTTTTGTGGTGTGCAAGGTTTAATGACCGACACATCATCTACCCAACACCTTCAGTTTCAAGGTCTGCTGGAAAAACTGGCATATTGCAGTTGGACTAGATGGTTATTGTGTGTCTCTTCCAACTGAACAAATCTTTTCTTACTCTTTTCTCTCCTACCTCTTCCGCAGCTCTAATCAAAGATATTGCTAACTAGCTTTTACATTGAACTAACTTCTCATTTTAAACTAGCACTAGGTTGCCATACTTTAATTCTTTATTTTTTCCCAAGCATTAGGAATGTGGTCTGTCCATGCAAGTTCTGCAGAGCATTCCTGAAGGAGGAATGTCTTTTTTTTTCCTGATCTTGGATTTTTTAAAGTGCTGGGTGTCTGTCAAGCTCACTTTTGCTTAATGTCTAAAAATCTTTGAGCCCTCTGCTGTGCTCTGCGTAAGCCTGACTGTAACAGGACCCCTCAGGTTAGTTTACTCACAAGACACAATGAAGTAGGTGGCGACTACAGCTGAATGTTAATGGCAGCTGTAATAAAACAAATGTTCTTTCTGCTTTTCATTACCCTTATACATGGTGCTCTCCCAGTAGAAAATTATTTTCTAATTCTTTCTGAATGGCATTTCACACTAATAAAAACCTTTTGAATAGGTTTGGCATGTAAATAATAATTGTATGTGTATGCTATATTAAAAATATTGCTGCTGCCTTATTTTTTGATCATATAATAGAAGTCACGAGACAGAAGCTGCAATGTAAGATGTAATATAACTAAGTATTAGTATAACTAAGCATTTTAAGATCATAGTTTATGGAGGCATAGACGTTTTAGTCTTTTGAATATTCCTTGTTACTGCTCATTGGAAATGGAAGAGTTTACTGAAGATAATGTAGGTAGTATTGTCCAAAGCGTGTGGCATACACTGCAAAAGAAAAGCAGCTAATTAACCAGAAGACTTCAACAGGATCTAAAAAGCGGTAGAGGTATTTATACAGCATTAAAATCTTCATAACCTCTGAATTTTGGATGCTTTTTAGAGTATGACTAATTTGTTTTCATTCGATGAAGGTAAAATGCAATGTGGAAAATCTTATTGCAGTAATCTTTTAATAAGAACATAACCATAGACAGAACCCATCAGTATTTAAGGAATACGCTCCTCTAATGTGCTTTGTAGGCTGGAAGGATGAGACTGCGTTGGAAGAAAAAGTCAGTAACTCCACCAAATGCTTTCTGATTATTACCTCCTTTTTTGTATTAGTTACAGTTTTGAAATTACTTTGTCTGTTTTAATTTATATTAATGACAGGAAAACAAGGAAAGTTATATGGTGATAGTTTTAAATAGAACTTTGTCTTGCTCCTCAGGCATGGTGGTGCATCAATAGACTGATGGCAGAACTTGGTGGTGTGTTTTTGGCACTGTCTGGTGTATGGTGCATTGCTGTAGCCAAAGCAAAGCCACACAGTCTCTTCTATGGAGAAATGCAGAATTGTGACCGTTCTTTCCTTGATCATGTATGTGCAGGACTACACGTTTACTTGGGATTATTTGAGTGTAGCTGGCTGTAATGAGAGTTGAATTCTCTGTGTTTTGCAAAGCAGAATAATTGGTGCAGTATGGTGTAACGGTGTCAAAAATCTCCATGTTATCCAAAGTAAATGAAACGGATTTTCTTGTTAAGAACTCAAATGTCAGCATTAGAACAAAAATATTTACTGTGCGATTAAGAAGTTTCTCAACGAAACTTTTGTTCTTGCTCAGTAAAAAGAACTTCATGGTGGATTAATAGTATTGAAACTAAGGCTGTGGAAAATAGTTTTAATACCAAAATAATTGTTTCAATAGAGTCTTAATTACAGTGATTAGTGTAGTTCTTATTGAGTGATAATGTATTCCAACTCAGAATCTTATCTGGGTTTTAAGTATTGCTGTGTAACTATGCACCGAAGAGTTACTTTATTTAAAACCAAAAGAACAGTTAGTGGTAAGAAAGTAAAAGACAAGTTTGATCCAAATGCTTCTAGCATTTTTGTTTCATGCAAGGTGCCTTGAGAATGGGATTCCCAGATGTGTTCACAGGAGCACTTCCTCACCTGTCCAGAATGAAGGAAAAATGTATTTCCTCTTATTTCAGTTTATAACTCCTGCTCACTCAGTGTTTTCTGGAGAGTGTTATGGTTCTGCTATCCTCAGGACAGGTGGTTCTCAAGAACAGGAGGCTTTTAGGTGCTCCTTAAAGGGTCAACTGGTTTTTTGCATATTTTAGGGCAATGTGTCAGGGTTTGAGCAACGTCTTTCCTTACATGCGTTGTGTATCTGTTGTTAATAAATGCAGTGGTAGCTGTGCTGGAGACGGTGCTGCCCCTTTAGTCACAAGTGCCAGTGAGTTCCTGATGCGGGGTTTTATTGGGCTCCATCTTTCCTATGCCAATTTTTAAACACTTCTTAAAATCCTCGACTAGTCACTGTGAATTCTATTTTCTTTCTCTAATTACATCTGTTAACAGAGCGGGTCCATGTAATAAGCCTTAACAATATGTCCACCACAGGGTTTAAACAGCCAAGTTTGGAAGGCAAATGTTGCCTTTTCCCGTGCGACACACTGGAATAATTTTGTGCATCTGAAACAAGTCTTGGGCCTAAACGCGATGGTATCTACCATGGGTTAAGCTCAAGGTTCTGACAGCCAATTTTGGCAGAAGTAAAAAATTCAACTGGAACTTTTAGTGTGATGTGATTTATGTTCTGACTGTTACATGTGAATAGCTGGGCTGTGGTCCTGCTTTAATGTAAACGTACGAGTATTCCCACTGGCTGAAGAGAGGCTGCCCGTGCCTAAGTGAGCTGTAGGCGCTGGAGTTTGCAGGGCTGGAAGACAATGGGAAAACGGCCTCCTGCCCTTACTGGTTTGTGTTTAAAAGGGGAGTATGGTCTCTCAAAAATGTAGCCTATGGTGCACTAACAGCTGCAGTATATTTAATTTTAGAATGAACATAAACCGTCTTGATCAAGTAATACTGTATATTTCATTAAGTTGATTGCAACAGTTTATGACAGAAACTGGAATCTTTGCACGCAGCTGATTAAATGCTGCATTTTTAGAACAGGGTATTTGATAATTATTCGGAGTCCTTTGTTGCAAGTATTCATGAAGTTTCTGGTTACGTATATATATATTTAATTTAGAAATGTGTATACTTTAATCTCCCATCTTCTTCATGCTGGACATAAATTTTAAGTGTTTTGGACTCTGTGCATCAGGAGGTATGCTTGTTTGTTCAACTTTAGGAAGAATTCAAAATTTTGGATGCATTCTCAGGGAGATGGTTTCAAAAGGCAGCTTGGAAAGCCTTGATGGGGTAAAGCTCAAATATGAAAGAAGCAGGAGATCTGGCATGTTATTGATCTTGGCAGTGCTTTTTCTAAGAACTGAGTGTTGCAAAACCTAATTAGTGACCTGGAAAATAGGTGGTAATTAAGAAAGGCCAGAATGGTCAGAGCTCCTCAAGCAGAGGCATGAAAATTTGTGTTACAGCAATTGAGTCAAACCAAAACGTGGCTAGGGTGGCTGCTCCTTCTCCTGATTAATGTCTGAAGGAAACAGATGAGGCAGCACGGTTCACAACTTCACACGCAGTTTTAGGTCAAGTTTCTGCAGCTCAGGAAAGAATGTTTTGGCTAAAGGCAAGTCAGAAAGCATTCAAATGAAGAACAAGTCAGATAATATACCCTGAGATCAGAGATGCTTTATCCTGATACATAATTTTAGCAGTAGGACCTAGATATGTCTTTCTCTTTTCTCATGGATGTTGTAGTTATGAGATGAAAAAACACTTAATACTTTACATGGTGGTACAAGCTCTTCATAGAATCCCCGATATGCAGTTTACTTGTAGTTGTATTTTATTTAAATACACCCAAGAACTGTCATTATGTATGTTTTCATGAAAACCTGTTTTAATAAGAGCTGTATGTGGGGAGTTCAAATAACCTCATTTTCATGTAAGACAGATGACAGCTATGTCCCAATATATTTTTTCAGACCTTCCAACCATGCAAAAAAACCCCACAAACCTGAAAAACCCAAGACATAGTTGCCAGTGTGTCTGTGGGGGTAACAATGCACCGGTGTATTGACATATAGTGCAAATTCTCTTATTGTTAACCTGCCATTTAGCATTTATGTAGCATTAGCAGCGGGATGATCGAACTGTGTAACGGCACCAAGGATACGGTCTTGGGCCAGGCTTTACAGCTGAGAACATAGACTGGTCTCTGTGCCATTAGTAATTGAGACACTGCAGGCTTTCACAGGTAAGAACTGTCTGCATCCCACCTAATGGAACCTGGAACATTGTCACTGGTTGGCCAAGGCTGGCCAATCACGGGACAGGCTCTCTCTAATTAGCCCTTCTCCTGTTCTGGGAGAAAGGGTAAGAAAAGAGGTAAGAGGAAAAAACATGAGTTTGTGAAGCCTCTGTGGAGTTAGGAAACTAAAACAGTTTTACTATCAGTAGAAAGATTTTATATACAGAAAAACACGATATTTGCAAGTTTATGTAGGACCAGAATCGGTGCAGCGAGGGGTGGGGGGTGTGGGCGTGTGTGTGGAATGTGCACCCAGAGCACCGTTAAGAAAATGTAGCAGTAAAGGCTCCCAGGCTGATCAGTGGTGGTAGCACATGGCACATCAGAGCCAGGAGCGGCTGGGCTGGGAGTGGCGGTGGTCCATGCACAGGGCAGGGCCAGCAAAGCGATGGCAGGAGCACTCGTGCTGAAGCAGCAGCTGGGCTGTGGAACAAAGCAAGCAGTGGCAGGGGGGTAGGTGACCGTCA
>NW_010402877.1:0-1424 GCF_000710305.1 Buceros rhinoceros silvestris | reverse complement strand
CGGTTCAGGTAGCTGAGACAGCCCGTGGAGTGGCGGGCGGTGTGGAACGGAGCGGCAGTGGCCAGGCTGTGGTGGTGCCAAGTGGTGGGAGAAAAGGGATGCAGTCCCACCTGCACACCTCTTTTAAGGAAGCCCCCAGGGCCACCAAAAACTCCACCACCAGTGAGATGAGCTGATGTACATGGGAGGAATATACCATTGGCTGTTTGATATGCCTATCAAAGATAAACTAACCCTGTTTATCTCAAACCAGGACAAACATGTTTTCTAAAGAGTAATTTTTGCATCTTTCATCATTGGGGCAATTAAATCCCTGATTTTATGGTTATATATAGTTAACTGCCATTTTTACCATCTGTATTACGTCCATAGTTGCAAGGGACCCTTGTGTTTTAGCTAACTTGTTTGACTGCGCCCTTGTCATGAAATGTGATGTCTTTCATGTTTAAAGATGTCTGAGCAGTAGGCCTTGATGCAAGTGAGCCAGCCTCTTCTTCCTTCCCTTGGACCACCCATCAGGGTTGCCTTGCCTACCCCACCCTACCCTACCCATGGCAGGTGGTTTCAGAACTGTATATCCGTGCAGGAGAAGGTGGCCTCAGCTCCATCTGCTCCTCTTTACGTCAGGCCAAGGACTTGAAAGAGCAGAGGAGGTTTAGTTCCTCATGTGCTGTTTGCACTCCATTCATTAGTCCCTGTTCCCCTGAGGACAAGGGTGAAACGTCCTGCAGCTGGTGTCCTTGCACAGGGCGAGCCCTCTGGGCTCCAAGGTGGGATGTGCTTCCTCAACCTGCCATTTCTCAGTGATGATTTACTGTTTCAGGTTTGCCCTGGCATTCAAATCCTCTTGTTTATGAAGGTTTGCTAACACTTGAAGTTTATTTACTATGCGGCAAGACACATTTTTCTTCTTGCCTAGATTAGTGTTTCACCGGGGTATTACAACACTTCATTATTTAAGTGGAGCTGTTACTTTTATAATGTATTCACGCCACTGCAAGGCCTGTTTAAGTGCTGTGAAATCCTGGTACATGGTGACGGATGCATTCCTAGCCAGCAGAAGAAATCTTCCAATTTCCTGAAGTTTTATGTGCAATCTGAGAGTTTAACCTCTGTCAGGACTTTTGGAGCAGAGAGGTGTTTGTCATCGCCAGTGTCAAGTCCCCAGACAGAGGACTTTCAGGTTGACTGACTACTGCTTTGACGTCATCTTTCCTTGCCCCCCAGTCTTTTTGGTACCTCTTTTATGCTTTTATCTAGGCAGTTTACTCTTTTGGAGTATACTGCCATAGGTGTGTAAGACATCTAGTCTAGCTGAGCCATCTTGGACATTTTTCTGGTCTGGAGATAATAAATGGTGTAGATTCTTTATTAATTACAGTAGAGTGTAGTTCAAAGCACTGCTGTGGTGTGTTGTGGAAAGT
>NW_010402876.1:0-4013 GCF_000710305.1 Buceros rhinoceros silvestris | reverse complement strand
CCAGGTGACAGCCCCCTTCTCCCTGCTCCCCGTTTCTGTCTCCACAATTCTGCACCCCGGGCAGAGCAGGGGGCTCCTCGGACGGGAAGGAGTTGGGGCAGGAAGGGCAGATTTCCAGTCTCCTCCCCACAAGGAGCCGACTGGTGTGGGGCACTGCCTTAGTCCTGGCCAGGAGTGCTGGGGGACACCATCACATCTATATGTGGCCATTTTTGCCCTGTATGGTCATTTTAACCATATTTGGGCATTTTCACCATATTTGGGAATTTTGACCATATATGGGCATTTTAGCCCAGTACTGTCATTTTCACCATATTTGCGTGTTTTGAACATATTTGGTCATTTTGACCATAATTGGGCATTTTCGCCATATTTGGGCTTTTAATTTATATTTGGGCATTTTTGCCTTGTACAGTCATTTTGACCGTATCTGGGCATTTTGTCTATATTTGGACATTTCGACTGTATTTGGGCATTTTAGAGGTATTTGGGAATTTTGACAGTTTGGGGGCATTTTTGCCCTGTACGGTCATTTTCACCATATTTGGACATTTTCACCATATTTGGGCATTTTGTCTATATTTCGGCATTTTTGCCCTGCACGGTCATTTTCACCTTATTTGGGCATTTTGACCGTATCTGTTCATTTTGACTATATTTGGGCATTTTTGCCAGATTTGGGCATTGTGTCTATACTTGGGCATTTTTGCCCTGTATTGTCATTTTGCCCATATTTGGGCATTTTTGCCCTACGTGGTTATTTTGGCCCTATTTAGGCATTCTTACCATATTTGGGCATTTTGACCATGTTTGGGTGTTCTACCCATATTTGGGCATTTTTGCCCTACGTGGTTATTTTGGCCCTATTTAGGCATTCTTACCATATTTGGGCATTTTGACCATGTTTGGGTGTTCTACCCATATTTGGGCATTTTTGCCCTACGTGGTTATTTTGGCCCTATTTAGGCATTCTTACCATATTTGGGCATTTTGACCATGTTTGGGTGTTCTACCCATATTTGGGCATTTTTGCCCTACGTGGTTATTTTGGCCCTATTTAGGCATTCTTACCATATTTGGGCATTTTGACCATGTTTGGGTGTTCTACCCATATTTGGGCATTTTTGCCCTACGTGGTTATTTTGGCCCTATTTAGGCATTCTTACCATATTTGGGCATTTTGACCATGTTTGGGTGTTCTACCCATATTTGGGCATTTTTGCCCTACGTGGTTATTTTGGCCCTATTTAGGCATTCTTACCATATTTGGGCATTTTGACCATGTTTGGGTGTTCTACCCATATTTGGGCATTTTTACCGTATTTGGGCATTTTACCCATATTTGGGTCTTTTGCCCATCTTTGGGCATTTTGACCATATTTGGGTCTTTTTACCATATTTGGGCATTTTGTCTATATTTTGGCATTTTCACCCTGTACGCTCATTTTGCCCATATTTGGGCATTTTTACCATGTATGGTCATTTTGCCCATATTTGGGCATTTTTACCATATTTTGCCGTTCTGTCTATATTTGGACATGTTTGCCCCGTACAGTCATTTTCACCGCATTTTGTCTATATTTGGGCATTGTTGCCCTCGACGGTCATTTTCACCATATTTGAGCTTTTTTACCATCTTTGGGCATTTTGACCATCTTTGGGCATTTTTGCCATATTTGGGAATTTTGCCCATAGTTGCACATTTTGACCATATTTGGGCATTTGTACCATATTTTAGCATTTTGTCTATATTTGGGCATTGTTGCCCTCGACGGTCATTTTCACCATATTTGAGCTTTTTTACCATCTTTGGGCATTTTGACCATCTTTGGGCATTTTTGCCATATTTGGGAATTTTGCCCATAGTTGCACATTTTGACCATATTTGGGCATTTGTACCATATTTTAGCATTTTGTCTATATTTGGGCATTGTTGCCCTGTGCAGTCATTTTCACCATCTTTGGGCATTTTTGAGGTATGTGGTTATTTCGGCCCTATTTAGGCATTTTGACCATATTTGGGCATTTTGACCATGTTTGGGCATTTCTACCATATTTTGGCATTTTGTCTATATTTGGGCATTTTTGCCCTGTGCAGTCATTTTCACCATCTTTGGGCATTTTTACCATATAGGGTCATTTTGCCCATATTTGGGCCTTTTTGCCCTATGCGGTTATTTTGGCCCTCTTTAGGCATTTGTACCACATTTGGGCATTTTGCCCATATTTAGCTCTTTTGCCCATCTTTGGGCATTTTTACCATAACTGGGCATTTTATCTATATTTGGGCATTTTGCCCATATTTGTGTCTTTTGCCCATATTTCGGCATTTGCGGTTATTTTGGCCCTATTTAGGCATTTTTACCACATATGGGCATTTTTTCCATATTTTGGCATCTTGTCGATATTTCATCATTTTTGCCCTGTACGTTCATTTTCACCATATTTGCGGATTTTGAACATATTTTGTCATTCTGACTATACCTGGGCATTTTTGCCATATTTGGGCTCTTAATCTATATTTGGACATTTTTGCCCTGTACGGTCGTTTTGCCCATATTTGGGCATTTCACCATGTTTGGGCATTTTCACCATATTTGGGCATTTTCACCATATTTGGGCATTTTTAGCATAATTGGGCATTTTGTCTATATTAGAGCATTTTTGCCCTACGTGGTTATTTTGGTCCTATTTAGGCATTCTTACCATATTTGGGCATTATGCCAATATTTGGGCATTTTTCCTATATTTGGGCATTTTGAACATATTTGGGTCTTTTAACCATATTTGGGCATTTTTGCCATGTTTGGGCATTTTGTCTATATCTGGGCATTTTTGCCCTGTACAGTCATTTTCACTATATTTGGGTATTCTTACCATATTTGGGCATTTTTGCCCTATGCGGTTATTTTGGCCCTATTTAGGCATTCTTACCATATTTGGGCATTTTGACCATATTTGGGTGTTTTACCCATATTTGGGCATTTTTACCATATTTGGGCATTTTATCTATATTTGGGCATTGTTGCCCTGTATGGTCATTGTCACCATGTTTAGGCATTTTGACCATATTTGGGCATTTTTGCCCTATGCGGTTATTTTGGCCCTATTTAGGCATTTTTGCCAGACTTGGGCTCTTAATGTATATTTGGACATTTTTGCCCTGTACGGTCATTTTGCCCATATTTGGGCATTTTGTCTATATTTGGGCATTTTAGCCCTGTACGGTCATTTTGGCCATATTTGGGTCTGTTGACCATATTTGGGCATTTTAGCCATATTTGGGCATTTTGACCACAATCGGGCATTTTTTCTCTATTTGGGCATTTTTGCCCTGTACAGTCATTTTGACCATATTTGGGCGTTTTTGCCCTATGCTGTGGAAACTTGTTGTGATATTTAGCACTTGACCTCTACCGTCAAGGGTCCATTTATGCACTTTACTCTGATACAGAAGATGCAAAATGGCCGCTTTATTGATTAACACAGAGGGCTATATATTCTACTAAGCCTCGCCCATCGTGGGTGGTTACTGCATTCCTGTAACGTAAGCACGTAAGCACGTAATCTTCCGACCGTCTATACTGCCACCCAGCGTCCATAACAGTGTACTGCAACACTATGCGGTTATTTTGGCCCTATTTAGGCATTCTTACCATATTTGGGCATTTTTGCCCTATGCGGTTATTTTGGCCCTATTTAGGCATTCTTACCATATTTGGGCATTTTGTCAATATTTGGGTCTTTTAACGATATTTGGGCATTTTAACCATATTTGGGCATTTTTGCCCTGTATGGGCTTTTTGTCTATATTTGGGCATTTTCGCCATACGTGGTTATTTTGGCCGTATTTTGGCATTCTTACCCTATTTGGGCATTTTGTTACCATATTTTAGCATTTTTTCTATATTTGGGCATTGTTGCCCTGTGCAGTCATTTTCACCATCTTTGGGCATTTTTACCATCTTTGGGCATTTTTGCCGTATGTGGTTATTTCGGCCCTATTTAGGCAT
>NW_010402875.1:0-13583 GCF_000710305.1 Buceros rhinoceros silvestris | reverse complement strand
TTCCTCCATGTTGAACCCAGGACACCTGCTTAGTGGATGAGGGAATGGCTGTGTGTGTTGTCTACCTAGACATTAGTAAAGTTTTTGACGCTGTTTCCCACAACATTCTCTTGGAGAAACAGGCTGCTCATGGCTTGGATGGACATATGCTTTGCTGGGTGAAAAACCATCTGGCTAGCCAGGCTCAAAGAGTGGTAGTGAATGGAGTTCAATACAGCTGGCAGCCAGTCACGAGTGCCGTCCCCAAGGGCTCAGTATTTAATACCTTTATCAATGATCCGGATGAGGGGATTAAGTGCACCCTCAAAAAGTTTGCAGACACCACCAAGTTAGGAGGCAATGTTGATATGCTTGAGGGTAGAAAGGCTCTACAGAAAGATCTGGACAGGCTAAATTGATGGGTCAAAGCCAATTTTATGAGGTTCAGTAAGAGCCAGGTCCTTCACTTGGGTCACAAGAACCCCCTGCAATGCTACGGGCTTGGGGAAGAGTGGCTGGAAAGGTCTCCAGTGGAAAAGGACCCGGAGATACTGATCGATAACCATCTGAGTATGAGCCTGTTACGAAAAATGCCCGCAATCAATTATAAATAAACAAACGGGTTTTATTAGGTTGCCTTAAACAGGTTTGAATGATGTCTGGTCAGAAATATTTACATGGAACTGACAACTCACAATGAGGGAAAACAGGTTTTGCAAGTAAACCAGCTCAGATAGAAATCTAAATACCTTCTCTTTACTAATGCAAATTGAGAACTATTTACCTACAATCTAGGGAGACCATTCACAATAGCTTTATCTCCACTAACTAGTAGAGGAATCTCCTGCTTATAGGAACGCAAATTCTTACCAAAATATTGTCGCTGGCGTCCCAACTCCAATATTTTGAAGACCCTGTTCTAACATCTTAGAACAGAGCGAGATCCCTCCCTCTGCCTCAGCTTGCCTCCGAGAAGAGACAGAATAAACTCTCTGATTCTTGATTCTGCTTTCTACATTTTGCATTCTGCTTTTCTGCTGTCTCTTTGACAAGATTCCCATTTTTTATACTTGATTGAAATCTGTATTGTAGCCAATATCAGGAAACAAGGCAGGATGAGTCTTCAACAGTGCTCAGACTTACAGGCACCTTCTCCACAGGGTTTCGGAGCTCTCTTTTTGTGCAGACTTAGGGGCACAAGCACCGGAACGGAGGTGGGAGAATGGCTGAGATTCTTGTCAGGGCGACTGCCTGTCTCTGCCTTTGTTTCAACACAGGGTAATTAATACCACCACAGAGCCAGCAGTGTGCCCAAGTGGCCAAGAAGGCCAACACATCCTGGCTTGTATCAGCAATAGTGTGGCCAGCAGGAGCAGGGAAGTGATTGTTCCACTGTGCTCAGTATGGGTAAGGCCACACCTTGAATCCTGTGTTCAGCTTTGGGCCCCTCACTACAAGAAGGATATTGAGGTGCTGGAGCCTATCCAAAGGCAGATAACAAAGCTGGTGAGGGGTCTAGATCACAAGTCTTGTGAGGAGCGGCTGAAGGAACTGAGGTTGTTTAGTCTGGAGAAAGGGAGGCTGAGGAGGGACCTTATAGCTCTCTACAACTACCTGAAAGGAAGTTGTAATGAGGTTGGGTTTAGTCTGTTCTCCCAAGGGACAAGTGACAGGACAAGAGAAAACAGCCCCAAGTTATGTCAGGGGAGATTTAGGTTGGATTAGGAACAATTTATTCACCAAAAGGGTTGTCAAGCATCCCAAGTTGCCAAGAAGGCCAACACATCCTGGCTTGTATCAGCAATAGTGTGGCCAGCAGGAGCAGGGAAGTGATTGTTCCACTGTGCTCAGTATGGGTAAGGCCACACCTTGAATCCTGTGTTCAGCTTTGGGCCCCTCACTACAAGAAGGATATTGAGGTGCTGGAGCCTATCCAAAGGCAGATAACAAAGCTGGTGAGGGGTCTAGATCACAAGTCTTGTGAGGAGCGGCTGAAGGAACTGAGGTTGTTTAGTCTGGAGAAAGGGAGGCTGAGGAGGGACCTTATAGCTCTCTACAACTACCTGAAAGGAAGTTGTAATGAGGTTGGGTTTAGTCTGTTCTCCCAAGGGACAAGTGACAGGACAAGAGAAAACAGCCCCAAGTTATGTCAGGGGAGATTTAGGTTGGATTAGGAACAATTTATTCACCAAAAGGGTTGTCAAGCATTGGAACAGCTGCCCAGGGACGTGGTGGAGTCACAGTCTCTGGAGGTATTTAAAAGACGTGTGGATGTGGTGCTTAGGGACATGGTTTACTGGTCACTTGTTGTTGCTAGGTTAATGGTTGGACCTGATGATCTGGAAGGTCTCTTCCAACCAAAACAATTCTGTGATTCTATGAAATGGCAAAAAGAAGATTTCCATAATCTAAATGTTATAAAACACTATTTCTCTAACTCCTGTGGAAGATATTTGCCAAGTCTATCCATGGCTCAGGATTCACTACTAATCTGAATCAACAAGACCCAAAATTTAGATTTTTAACTCTCTATATCAGAAAATCTCTTTATATTCTTGCTTTCTAAAACTTATTTTAAGAGCAGTCACAAAGTAGTACATGGAACTTCTATCAATCATGTGAGCATTTATGTAACGTATCTTTGTAGGCACTAAAAACTTTTTCTATAGAAGTAAAGTTATCCATTTGTTCACAGTCTTCAACTAAAATGACTGTTCATATTTCAGTAGTTAGTTATTGACAGTTACTGGCTTTTCTATTGTTTGTTTATTTATGGTTTAATGGCTAAACAAATCTGAATTCTGTTAATTTCCTCCACACCTTGTCACTGCACTTCATTTTTGTACTATCCCTTTACTCAAATCTAATTTAAGGCTAATAAAAGACAGTAAATTTATGCCTTTTTTCATACATCACACATGCCTTTTTATGCAGTGCACTATACAATATGGCGTGCTTTTTCTTGCTAATGCAAGTAAATCTTGATGTGCTTTTACTTGCTACTGCATTAACATCAGAAGGGTGTTCAAAAGGTTTAATAAGTAATTCTCAGTTTGGAAGATCAGTTTTTGTCTCCCTTAAATCAAAAACTGCAACTTTGTTTCTGAGGTCAGAATCAGGCAGGTTCTTTTTAGATATACCCAGGCTTTAAAACTAAGATAATTTACATCTTCCTAGAAAACTTCTTATCTCAACACATGCCTTTCCAGAAAATATCTGAATTGCTAGAAAACTTGTTCTACTTTCCTTAGCCTAATTGTGTCAGTACGGAGCCCAAAATAAACATAACCCAATCATAAACTGTCCTGTGACGTCCATTCACACAGCACTCCTGATAAGCAACTTGCAAATCTCTAGGGCAAAATGCAGAAAAAATTTTCAAATCATTTTTACAGATCTATAGCCTTAGAGATAGCTGTTGGCTCCACATCCGAAAAAAATCATAAGTATATTATTTCTTCCAAAGTCGATGTTAATATATGCATGCAGAAGAGGAGACAAGTTTCATTCTGGGTTCTTTGGGGTTTTTTTGGTTTTGGTTGTTTTTTTTTTTAAATGAGAAGAGTATAGGAAGAATTCATCGTTTCTGTTGAATCCCTTCACCTCTCTACACATGTAACATTCATAATCATAACTATGGAATACAAATCAATAAAACTTTGTATTCCATGGGAAGACTGAATTTCAAAAGACATGAGGACTACAGATACACTGCTGTCAGAATTTTAACCTCTTTGCATGAAATTTGGAAATACTTTGGGCAATTTAGTTATACAAGTCTTAATAGCTATCAGTGAAAGTGTATCTCTGCTCTCAAGAGTATTGGTAAATCATTACTGCTGATGAAATATATAAATATATAACTATAAATAGGTGGGTATCAGAAGCAGCTAGATTTTGTATTCCTGTGCAAGTATAATGGTCATTTCAGTCCAGAGGGGATAAATGTGAAAGGTTATCCTTGTTTTCTTCTCTTGTCAGAACATACTGCACATTTTCAGGGAGTGTTATCTATTGTCATCAGGGTAGGGCACCATGAGCTGATGCTTTTCGTCTTTCCAAATTGGGCCTAATGAGTAAGTCCAGTTGATATCACTAAAAGATAACAGAAGCAATATTGAAATACAATTTTGTTCTCTCCAGTTAACTGTCAGTAGAACCAACCTCTCCACATCTAGTAGTTTGCCCATGAGAAACACTTCAGTGTGGGTAGCAGAAAACAGTAATGTGCTATTATCTTGTTATAGTGTTCACAATGCAAAAATAATAAGTCTAATGAAGAATCATGTAAAAGAACAGTATCTGATAACCTGGTAAATGCAGCACAAATATAATAAAGGAATTATAAGCCCATGTTTCATAAAGGAACTTTCAGTGTATAAAGATGGTCCTCCTTTCTCATTGTACCTTAGGAGAGGACAGTTACCTAAGGGACCCTTTACTATGACAAATGAACTTTTTTTTCCTGTTCTTAGCTAAGACTAATCTTCTTCTTTTTTTCTTTCCTTCTTTTTGTTGGTTCTTAAACTGTGTCTTTTCTACCTTTATTTAGCAGGAATTGACTAGAATGCTAGATACCCAGCATTCTATTAGATTAAGGTGTACTATTATTTTTTTTTCTGCTGGTGTCCAACTATGTCCTGTATTTTCTCTTGTTTGTATTTTCTTTTGAGAGAATACAAACATTAGATCTACACACCCTTCTTGTATTTTCTGACTGTAACTGAAACAACATGATTGTTTGCTCTGTGGATGTGTAAGAAACTATAACAAATTATTTCCATAGTTTTTCTTCTAGGTCAGCAGTCTACAATCAGTCTTTCAAATTTGATTAAAATGTTAACTTCCCTTGAAATCTCTAGATAATAAAAGGAAGAACATCTGTACTTAATAGTTTTTTTCCCTTCAGAAAATTTTTTGAGTATATGCGAAAAAACAGGAACCTCTGCTAGTGACCAGGTAAGCCAAATTCCCCTTACTATTGAGTGTTTTGAATAGGAATCTGATTACTATGTTGAAAATAATGTGAGAAGTTAAGGCTATTTGGGGCTTTTATAGGGTAGTTAATAAAAATGAAAGCAGAGCAGATTATCCTGCTGTTGTTTTAAATTGTTCTCCTAAAACACTGTAATTCTATGCTATTAAGAATCAAAACTAAATTATATATATTAGTTTTTATCCTGATGAATATATATCGCATAGGATAAAGCTGTATTGAATATACTGAATTGAATATACTGAATTGAATATACTCTCAATACAAAGTAAATAACGGTTCAGAATACTTGATCTTTGGGTGAATTTTTGGTATTCAGTGGAGATCCTTAAGGCTCAATCTATCCCAGCTAAATCAATGATCAAGTTCCTGAACAGTCTGAACAGATCTGAGATTAAATTGCTTAAATAAAGAATAAAGGAATTAGCTTATATATAAAACTGGTTAGACTAGACTTCGACCAACCCAACTGTATTCAGTTCAGAAGATTTCCTTTCATGAAATTAGAGACCAAATCTACTCACCCACACATAATACAGTGCAACCTTGAAGAAGCAAGCAACATTTCTGAGAATCATGTCAAGGCCGTCCCCCCATAAGAGGCCAGAAGGTTCAATGCTATCTTTTTTCTGCAGGTGCTGGAAGCAAAGCCGGAGGCTGCCTGACTGCTGTAACAGCTTCTGCAACGTGAAGGGCAGATACCACAAAGTCTACTGGTATCTCCATGACTGGATAAAATATGGTATTGTCATAGGAGTTCCAAAACATTTGCTAAAGACAAAAGCAAAGTAACCTAAATTGATATTTTCTGAGAATAGGTTTCTGGGAAAAGAAAAGTCACAGAAAAAAAAAAATCAATACGAAGTTAGCATTTAAATGTGTCAACTTTCTTCATGACTTGTGGTCTCATTCAGTGTATTTCAACAATGTCATGCATTGACCATCACTCTCTGAAGCATGAAAAGAGAAGCATGAAAATGAAGAATAGAAGTATTAATATATAAAATATGCCTGAATATAAAAAAACCCCTCTGCTCTACATACCCCATGATCACATAACTTGATGGATTATGGCAATCTTTGTTTAATGTTCTCTGCAAACCAAAATCGTAAGTAAATTTATTTTTCATTTCCAAAGCAAGGAAAGCTTTGGGCAACTAAAAAGCACGGGTTTAAATGTTGCTTTGGATTTTTTTTTTTTTAAGTATTTTAAAGCAGTAATGGAAGACAGCTTCACTAAACAGGGTCAACAGAAGATGTTTGGAACACTTCATGTGCTAAAAAATTTCCGTGATGCAATTCACAATCCGTGGACTTTAGAGAAAAACCCAGCATATCCCCAAATATAATGATCCTGAACATGAATAATTCCTTAGGGAACAGTACATAAAACGAGGCCGGAAAACATAGCTAAGCTTTGGTTTTATTTTTGTTATGTCTACCTATATTTTCAGATAAGCAGATAAAAAAAAGTGTTACCAAAACAACACAAAGTCTGGGTACTAAATAAATATAAAATATATTGTATGTCCTTGAAAAAATCTTAAGTGATTAATCAGAAGAGGGAGATCCTAGAGGACATGGTAGAGCTGAAGTATAATTTGCTGCTGGGGTGAAAGAGTATCTATTTCAGACAGCATTAGTTTTATGGTCTGAAATTGGATTGGCAGTCCCTTAGATAAAAGAAGTGTAGGACACAAAGTTTGTACTTCTAGTATGTTCCAACAGGACCAGAGCTAAAAAAAGCATTCTTTTTTTTTTTTTCACTTTCGAAACCTAACAGCACAGAAGTGTTGAACAGCTGAATCTCGTCAGAACAATCTAATTAGTGTCTGACAGAAAACTCACCCACATCTCCAATGGGGAGAAACATCCCCTCTCACCTTACTTGGTATTTCAATGCAAGCAGTCACAACGGGGAAAAAAAGAATCGTATTGTCCTACTGTGAATGTGTACAAGAAATATAATGATTTATATACTCTTAACAAGAGACAAGAAAAAAAGAACTGATCCAAAACCAAGGCAGAAGGTCTGTGATTTAGATCCTTACAAATGTATTACCAAATGTCTCCTGTTTTCAGTGTAATCAAGCAGTTGAGCACAAGAACTGAATTCCATTTACTCCTGCGTTTGCTAACAATGTCTGGTAATTGCACAACTAATGAATTAAGCATTTGAACATGTTCTGTACTTCCCAGAGCAATTATTTCAGCCTTTCACATACCCAGACTCAGTACAGTACACAGCAAACACGGCTTTCTGTCAGGTTCCTTCTGATGCGGGATGTAATAATTTATGGATGCATATCACACTTGTTTTCTTGACAAACTGGGCCTGAGTAATTAAACCGTATGTTACACTTTACCCTCACTTAGCGCAGTACCATATTGGTTAGCAGATACCTGAGCACACTGGTAATATAATACCACGTGTACTTTGACCAAAGGTTTATATTTCAACAGCTGAAATCACAGGGGAATAGGTTGTTATTAAGGGGGAGATAGAACTAAATTATGTCTCTAAATGTCATTAACAAAATATAGTTTCTGTACCTCAGTGGTGCTGTTGAAAGTGTCGGGTTTACGTCTAGCAAACCATGTCTTGATTCTTCCCTGTCTGAGAGATTCATCAGGTTCTCCAAGTTATGACAAGGATATTGCATAAACAACACACCTTCCAAGGCCAGAAGTTTGAAGATATGCAGATACTGAAGACTATCTAAGATGTCTAAGACGCACTGGTCTTCCCACCCATGCTAGTATTCAGCCTCGTGCATAGGCTTTTGCATTGGAGATGTTTTCAGAAACAAGCTGATGGGCAGTCACCTATCCAAGAGGTAAATAAGAAGACAGTGAAAAAACACATAGGTAGCTAAGTACAAAACCTGGCTTGGCATCTGGCACATCATTTTACAGATTCAGATATCAACAGGTACAAACCCCAGCTGTTTGCCGTTTCTTGCTTCCTATGCATCTGTGAGTTTTCAGATCTGTTTTTGTGGTCAGGTAATAAAAGAGGCTGAGCTCTCTACAGCTAGTTACTGTCAAAATCAGGTTCATTAGCCTAATTGTTTAAAATATTAGTTCTTTGTGAACACAGCTAATATTTATCGTAGAGAGACTCAAAGATAGAAACACACAGATGTGAAGCCCTATGTGTCCAATGTAGCTAATCAGTTGTGTGGAGCAGTGGGAAGCAAACAGGTAATGATCTACTTCTTGAGAGCAGTTTTTTGCAAAAGATGCACTTAAGAGCATAAAGCTGTGCCTCACCAACAGCAGTACTGTCAAATTTGAGCTGATATTATAGCAGCTAATCTCACTCCTAAGGCAGGTTAAGTATTCAAATGGCCAGGAAAAAATGCCTATGTCCAAGCTTCTTGTTCAAAGTTCCGGTATTACAGGAGAATAAGAGGTGCTTCTGCAACCCTATAGATATCCAACATGGGTCAGATTAATCTCATTCTAAAACTTTCTTTCTATTCTTACAGAGAATGCCTGAAGTCATGAGAACAGATGTAGAGATCTGCATTGGAGATGTCTAAAGATAGGGAGAATGATCCAAAAAAGTGAGTCATTATGTATAAGTCCCATGAAAAGATGAATTTACTGTACTTTTGTAAGATTGGTCATGTCTAACACATTAATTCAACCCTTTTTAAATTTTTTTTCTTTTTTTCTTTTCTTAGTCCAGTTCTTGTAAAAGTCATAAGGAGTTCTGGGAATGGAGATCTGGACCTCAGAAGTGCATCTATATTAATAATGAAACCTGAGACCACACTCGGGCACCATTCAATTGACTAGTATATATGTAGCCTAGAAGTCTTCTCCTTGCCAGCTGGACATCCTGAACCCCTAGCTATGGTTTTAGGATTTCTCAGTGGCCTCTGAATGAAACCTTGTGCTCCTGTATGTCATGCAAACTGTCTTCAGGAAGAGAGAAGGCAAACCCTCTGGTAAAACATAGCTTTTTGCCTGGTGACTAAGATTATTTTTCCAGAAACTAAGCTATTACGCATTATTATTTTCTTTCCCGGTTTTATCATTTTTACATTTCCCATTGTCCAGCATGCTAATACTCATTAATTCCCTCAGTGTGAGATTAAGACACCAAGGTCCCCATAGAGAAGCCCACTCATCATAATTTGAGGACTTTGCAGTCTTGAACATCACAACAACCACATTTCATTTAGAACTTGGTTTCAAGTGCTAAAATGAGGTTTATAGATTCCTCTCTGAGGGATGAGAGACAAAGAAGCAAAACAAATGTTACAAGATGTGTCAACTTGTATTTTTATTGATTTCTCATGGAGAATGAGGATGAATCTACCCTTTGAATCCTAGGTTCACTGATTTTTCACAGGCAGGCTTTGAAGGACCCTATTTCAAGCATATTAGATGCTTAAGATGTCATGAGGCATCTAACTATTTTCAAAACCAGCTGTCAAATTCTAAAAGAGAAAGGACATTAAAAAGTGCTCTTGAATATTCCGCTACATGTGTATTGAGGTGAATTAATTTATCTAAAAATAAGTTATTACCTCCTTTAAATCATTCGTGAAAGTAGAACTCAGGTGTTTCTACAGTTTTATCCACAACATTCCTATACCCTGTGTTACATGGTTGGATCATTACGAAAATTTAAAAAGGCATAGGTACTATAACACTACCATTAAAAAATTCCATAGTTCAGCCATATAAAGGTCAGAAACACAGAATCACAGATCAGAATTTTTCTAACTCCATAGCGACCATGTTCTGACACTAGCAGTCACTTGAAAATAACTTAAATTTGAGATAGATAGCCACACTGAGATAAGCATGCTGTTCCAAGAGTTCCATCCTATTCAGTATAACAGTGATGACATTTAGACTTCTAAATCTAAAAACAGAGATGAAGAAACTGTGCCTCATTTATTCCTGAAAAAAAAAAGCAACCAAAACCCCACAACTTTAATCTTACTTCAAAAATATTTATAATAGTATCAGTGAAGCCACTGATATAGGAATCTTTCCCAAAATAATATAACATGCAAGTCCATCAGTCTGAAAAAACCAGACTCTCTTTCAGTGCTGTGAGAATTTAAACATGAAAAGACACTGTGGGTAGTTACCATTGTAATAGAAATCTCTACTTTAAATTTTAAATAGATTTTTAATTGATACCTGGTATTAAAACCATGTAAAATCATGAAAATAAAAGTGACTTGAAAACAAGTTCAAAAATCAGTCTTTGCTTTGGATTTGTGACTGCCAAGTGCAGTATGAATGACTTGACTGTTTTTTCAATTTCTTCCCAGCTGTGAAACACTCTTAGACTTCTAAATTAGGCCTTTTTTGGCAAGTCAATAACCATTTACATTTGGAAAACAGTAGTTTTCATCAAAAGAGGCCAGGTTGTGGGAAAGTAATTACTCTTAATGTGGAAGAGAACAAGAAACCAAATCATTGAGAGAAAGACACATTAATGAATCCATTTTCCACAGCTTTGCAGATGAGGGGGAAAATAACTTGACTCAATATAACTTTATAATAACCATTTGTATCATGAAATAGGCAGAAACGCAGTTCTAACTTGAACCTCATACAGAGTTTGACATTATTCTTTATAAATAAGGATAAACAGTTCAGGCCTCTAGACCCTGGAAACACTGAAAGCATTTGGCTTCATTGCTGTCTCTAGAGCCTGGAAAGATCCCTTTTGAATTACTGTCAAATGGGAACAGTAAATGTTTACTGATTTCCAGCTATGGTATAATATTTTGCTTCCAAGTTTTTCTGCCAAAAATGTTGAATTCTCTAGCACTAACACTCAGTCTTTCAAAAAATATTATTTTTTTTACTAACAATTCAACACTATAAAATATGTCATCAATACTTAGGAAAGTCACCAAAATAGCACTTAACCATTACAGAGGGTTCTTTTTACTTCAATAAATGTGCACAGTTATTCACATTTCCATGTCAAATAATAAATCAATGGAAGCATATTTTAACAGGCTGCATTTTGCTTACAGAAAGGAAGTCTTGAATCAGTAGCAAAATTTATTTTAATCTCTAAAGTCTAATTGTAGATATAATGACAGCTGTATATTTATATCTTGAAACTTCAGGTGAGATTACATAGGCAAAACTGACACAATCACACTGATGACTGGTACTTATAGAGAGTTTTCTGTCCCTTTTTTCTAGTATGAAAATGAACGAAAAATGAAAATGGCTTTTTGGAGGGTGGAGTTTCATTTTATTAGCTTCCTACTTTCTGCAAACATCATCTGGCAGACAACAAATAGCAATATTTGGTATATTCAAGAATAATTGCTGTACAACAATGAAAAGAACATGTTGACCTAACCTAGTTATTCTCATAAAATGTCCTCCAGCTATACTGTATGAATAATCACGTTAAAAACTACACAATAAGTATCTTCAGAAGAGGCACTGGTTGGGAAATAAATTGAATCAAGGTTTCCAATAGTTTAGATTTATGTGTCTTCTCTTCGGTGAGTTTCAAAACACATCCCCGTCGAAAGAACATTTACATAAAGTAATTACAGAACAATGTCTTGGACTTTCATATTCACTTCTCCATGATATCTTCATGGTAAACTTCCATATGCCATTTTACTAATGTCTGGTAGGAAACAGAGGCGATCAAATTGCATGGCCAGGACATTTTTGATTAACCATGATCATAACATATAGAGTAGTACAATTTTATTAATTCATTATTTAAGATAAAACTTCTTAGCTTTATAACAATTTTTGGAGCAAAGCAGCAGATCCAAAAATACAAGCGCTATGATTTCATAAGACATTCAGGGGAATTATAGAAAGCACAGAAGATGTTTTCAAATCCCTATGAACCACATATGTTGCCATTTCCAGCTGTAATTGTTTAATCTGGAGAAACAATAGCTTTCAGTTAACACAGACTTATACAATATGGCAAAATTATTTCCACTCATCACCTCCATAATACATGTGAAGGAGTGGGAATAGCTATGAACAACGTATCTTCTCTCTTTAGATTTATTTACTATAGAAAGTAAATACTGATTGAGTTTTTAGTTCATAGAGGAACTGGATGCTCCTTGAATAACAAAAAACCAACCAACCAACCAAACAAACAAAAAAACCACACACAAAAATACCCAAAAAACAAACTGAAAATAGAACATCCAAATCCTGGCATGCCATCCCACCACTCTGAACTGTGCAAAGAAAACACAGAAGTCAATTTAAGTGACAAATAAGTTTATAAATCTTTTTAAATGAGAAAAATACAAGACACATGTAAAGCTCTTAACAAAAGCCTCACAAAGTTCTTTTCATTCCAAATACCCAGAAGAGTCCTCTCAAAATTGCTTCTCTGGTAGACTAAAATATAATTCCCTAAAACTGAACTTCTCTCTTAAAATAGCTTCCTATTCTTCTGCCGATCCACATACAGATGCTGCATTGCCATGATTTATTCAGTTTCTACATTGATATATTTAGATCAATAGTGATATCTGTAACTAGTACACTGGTCTCAGACTAGCAAATATACTGTCATTTGCTTTGTTCTACAGTTAAACTATACCTACTTAGTTTGTCATTATCCTTGGGCTATTGAAGTTGCACCAGATTGCAGCGTATTCCAGCCGTAGCTTTTCCTGTCCGCATTTCCTATCCACTTTTCCCATATATATAATTGTTGTAGTGAGCAGAATCTAGCACTGGTGAAGAACCACTGTGCTTAGACCACCATTTAAGACCTCATTCCCACCTAGCTTCAGTGGCCTAATGACCTATTTTTACTTCCAGTGCAATGCAGTGAAAAAGCAAGGTTTGATTTTTCCCCTAAATGTACAGGTTCAGTTTCACCACAAACATCTGCCTATTTCTGCTCTTTCGTTTTTTTAACAACATCATATAAACGGAGTAAGAAACAGTAATGACCAAGTGAATTCTCTCAGCTGTAGACTTTACTCTCTAAGGATGTCAATCTCATGCATACGAAATTTTCTGCTATTGAAAAGTCTATGTCAGCAATCTTTAGCAACTGCGTACGTATAGCTGTCAGTAATTTTCCTCTGTTGTACTAACTTTAGTGTTAAATAATTTCAATTTCAAAATGGAACTAAATCTTTATTCTGTGCTCTTCCTCATAGCAGGTATATTATTTTACAAGTAACACTGTACATCACAAAACCCCTTGAGATATATTATTTATAGCTTTAAAACAATACTGCTGCCAAATGGTGCTTTCTAACACTGAGAGAGGATTTTTGGATGTCACCCAGGTGCAGTTAATATCTCTCTGTCTTCAGGAAACACTATTGCTCTTTAAATCTATTCTTAGTGCTACTATACATCACTGGAAAACTTAAGTGATTGCCAGTCTTTTATCTTTCATACCTTTCACTAGTTTGGTATTTCAGAGAAGGGAATTTCTATTAACAGCAGTTGAATTGAAAAGTTCTGAAATCTCTTACCATAAGACCTGTTATCTGTAAGGCTCTAACAGTCACCTATTTTCTATTACACTCAGTATAAACACCAGCATATGCTATAAAAAAATCCTGGTTTGAGGCTGTCCCGGTTTGGGCTAGACTTCCTGGTT
>NW_010402874.1:0-1085 GCF_000710305.1 Buceros rhinoceros silvestris | reverse complement strand
TTGCTGTTTCTCTTTAATTAGACGAAGGAAATTCAGAGGCGCTGACACAATGCCTGCAGAAACCCTAATCATTACCACAACAACATTCGTCTCATACTGCAGAAGGATTTTGTGGCTGCATAAATATACGTGTCAGGGCAGTATTTTCTTCTTAGTCACATAATTGAAGGCAAAACGTGACAGGATGATTGCTCAGAAACTTTACAGGTAGTGTATACCTCTGATACCTGAGTTATGGTTTGTTCTATACCCGTGAGAAAAGGCGAAACACTGTGTGGAGTCAGAAACAGCATGCAGAATGTTAAGGAAATACGGGAAGATCCAAGAGTTGGTCTTTCTTTTCTTTCCAAACCCACTGTGTAAATTCATGTCAAAACCGCAAAGCTTTTCAGCTGTTGCTGATTTTTCGTCTTGCTGCTTATGTGTGTCTCTAAAGCCCATGCAAAAGGGTGAGTTTCATTATTCTCTCAAATGCTCTGGTTTGATTCTGATTCAGAAATGTGAAGTCTAAAGGCAGTGGACCTGAACTGTACTGACCAATGTCACTGTACAGACCTGGCAGAGAAAAATAAAGACCAAAACTGTGTAGGTTCTTTCCCCGTCATGTCCTCACACAGATTCTTCCATCCAGAGAAACCTTCAGGGTTCTTCACTGAAACTCCACAGTTAGAGGCCTGACATAAGACTTGATCTCATTTTTATTTCTGTGATATGAGGAGCTTCTAGAGAAAAGTCTCATCATCTGGCCAGACCCTCAAGGACCGCATGATCAGCTGAAAGCTTTTCCATGGTTTCTGACCATTAATACACAAACCCAAACCCCCCTCCTGACCTCACTGGGGCAGGTACTTCCTCTGCCTTCAAAACTCATGCACAGGGCACCTGGGAAATCACTGAGGCCTCGAGATGTAAGCTAGGCAACTCACAGTCATTTAGAAGGGGCACTAGGCCTCTTTGAACTGTACCAAATGACTTTACCAAGCTCTAGATCTTCCTTTTATCAGAACAACAAAACTCTCTGGCATTTCAATCAACCAAAGAAGCCAAACTAAATACTACCCCACCTCACCCACCCCCACCCTCAC
>NW_010402873.1:0-854 GCF_000710305.1 Buceros rhinoceros silvestris | reverse complement strand
CAAAGTCCGTGGTGACATCAACGTGCTTCTGGGTGGAGACCCTGGTACTGCGAAATCACAGTTTCTCAAATACGTAGAGAAGGCTTCTAGCAGAGCAGTCTTCACCACTGGCCAGGGTGCTTCTGCTGTGGGCCTCACAGCCTATGTCCAGAGGCACCCAGTCAGCAAGGAGTGGACTTTGGAGGCAGGAGCCCTCGTGCTGGCTGACAGAGGTGTCTGCCTGATTGATGAATTTGACAAGGTGAGGCTGAGCTTTATCCCTGTGAGAAGGATTAGCTCTAGAGCAAAAATGTCAGCCCCAAGTTTCTGTGTCTGTTTGAGAGGCTGCAAAGGGAAGATGAAAAGCAGCACCAAGATTCGGGGCTGTCACCTTTCGTGTGAGAGCAGTCGCTGGAGAATGCCACCTGAGCTACGATGAAATGGAAGAGATCGGAAAACTCTGGAGAGAGAGGACGCGGTGGAAGAAGGTACTGGGTGTGTGGCAGGAGGGCAAGCACAGCTGCATGCCGTGACAAACGTGGGGTGGCTTAGAGGACAGTGCAGCGGCAGAGGAGAGGACAAGGGGTCACTGTGAGCAGTAGTCCCTTGACCACAGGGGGCCTTGCAGCTGAGGTGCCACGAGGCGCCTGTCCCTCGATCCCATTGCAGGGGCAGCTCCTGTTGGCACACGCTTTTAAGAGGAGTCCCTGCCTGTGGCCGCACATGCTTTGGCAGCTGGAGGACTCCCTGCCTGGAGCTGCTCTGACGGGAATGCAGCAGCTCCGGGCCCCACCGAGTGCTGACCAGGACCTTCCCTTCGCTTGCAGAGCAAAGACAGCCCCACAGAATGGGAAGAGAAGTGCCGGCTGGTGAGG
>NW_010402872.1:20793-27233 GCF_000710305.1 Buceros rhinoceros silvestris | reverse complement strand
AAAATTCTCCCTGAGGCACTGGGCCCCTCTCCTTTCACATCTGGCAGGTTGCCCAGATGGGTCCCTGGGGCTGCTGGCTGAATCTCCAGCAGGCAGCTACGGCCACATATCCCAGCCAAGCTCAGACAGACCATTTTGGTGCCTTCAAGCCCCTCTTCAGCCAAAGCAACCCAACTCTGGTCAGAGCTCCCTCACCCCTCCTTGTTCACACAGACAAGCCCCTCAGCCCACGTGGCAAACTTCTGGTGTGACCTGCAGTGTGTGATTTCCTTGTGAGGAGATAACAGAGGTTGATAATCCGTGTTCTAGCATCACCATACTTCCTAGCAAGCACACATGCAGGGACAGTAGCTCTTGCCTCATTAGGGAGCTTTTTAGTCTTTATGTGGTATATACTCTCACATGTTTTCTGGAGTGTAATTGCTAAGATCACCAAAGGCTTCTAGATCAGTCCTATTTTATCTTGCGGCAGCTCTGATGTGTCTGTCTGCTGAATACCAATTCGTACAGAGGAATCCCTCAACAAAAGGAAGAATGGAAATAGGAGGGAATGAAAGATCACACATTTAGAACTAAAAAAATCAAGGTATGAGATCAAGTGAGGAAGAAAAAGATTTAGTTGCTTATACACGGAAGTCCTTAGATTTATAAGAATAAATGTTCTAGCAGTATTAATCAAATTGTGCAGATAGATTAATATGGCTCAAATATTAATGAAAAAAAAGAAAAACTATTAAGAAGATGAAGTGAACAAGGGAAAATGATAATATATATGAAAAAGAAATTACTTTTTTCTGAGTCCCTGACAGATGAAAAATGATCTTGATTGTTTATGGATTAGCAGCCTAAGAAAAAGTATGAAGTGTACCTCACAAGACATAAAATTGTGCAAGAGGACAAAAAGACCGGGGTCTTTAATCCTTCAGAATATACAAAAAAAAATCTTAATTTTGGAAGACTTACACACTCATGATACTAACACTTAGAGATTTGAAACAATAGATACAGATACAAAGCAACATTTTAAATTGAGTGCATTCAGAATGAGAAAAAACTTTTTTTTTCTCAATAAAAGAAGCACCAATCAAAGAAGATAATATAAACTTCGTAAGATACTCATAATTAGAAAGCTGCTGAGGGCTTCTCTCTGTTTAAGCACAGCTTAGCTACTACTATGAACTTTTTGAGGAATGGTTTGTGTAAGCTACTATTGTATTTCTGATAACATTAAGTGTACATTAAACGTACATTTATAAAATTATGTATACATGCACATGTATAAAAAGGCACACATACACATGCATGCACAAACACATGCACTTACAAATTTATATAGTGAATTGAAAAAAGAAATCGTTCATTTAGTTCAGTGCTAGAAAATTAATAAGGGAAGTGAAAATGTAGGGAGGAAGCACACAAAAGAAGAATGAAGGAGTAACAAAGAGGTTGGTAAAAATGTCAGGATGTACATTTAACTGTAAATATATACCGTATTTATTTATCCACAGATATCCACATTATACATCCATATATATATAACATGAATATCCTATTAGCTACTGAGGGGGAAAAAGCCATGTGACCTTCATATCATATGATAAAAATTTTCCCACTTTGCCATAATTAGGCAGCAAATAAAGGGCATCTATTAATATTAGAATCTTATTGTTATCAGATCTAGATAATATGTTTTAGACAATTACAAGGAGCTAGCTGCTGGAAGCTTTGGAAAATAAAGGTCAATTTTCACTGTCTGGAACTGATGAAATTACAGTCGGCTGAGCAAAGGCCAGTGCGGTGCCAAGATCTGAAAATCATGAATAGAGTGGGGAAGGTCATTAAAAACTCATAAATGAGGTTAGTTAGACCATTAAAGTTCTGGCACTGATCACAAAATAATAGCAAAGATGAGGTAAGACTTGATTTTCTTTATCTACATTATTTCTTTTTACCAAGACTTAACTTTGGTAGAAGCAATTGAAAGACATTATTTATCTAAATATTTGTAAGTAGAAATTTAAGTATACAAGAATGATTTAGATTAGTGACCTGATACTAGATGAATAAGTATATCACAGCGCATTATGCAGGATACTTCATGTATCAGTCTTTATGTAAATATAAATTGTTAACATACTATTTTCTTTCAGTAAGTGATGTCACAAAATCTGCAGTTCTTAGAGTTGTGTTGAAGAAATACATTAGTTAAAAAGTCACAGCAAAATATGCAATCAGAAGAGATTAATTTTACTGTGGCCTGAAGTCAGGTCATACATCTCAAGGGGAAGAATGCACACAATACTGGATGGAAAAAGTGTGTTTTGGAAAGCAATCCTAACAAAGACATAAAATATCGAATAACAAGTGACACAAAGAACACTGTCTACCTTCTAGACTTAGACACTGAAAAATTTGTATAATTTTAAATTGAAAAATGAATAAACCGGTAAAAACATACGATTACAGTCATTGTCTTATTTTTCTTACGTAAGAGAGCTTTAGATTTGCTCTTGCTTTGAGTAACTAAGAAAACAACTGAAATAAGAAAACTAAGAAAGGACCATTGTTGTCTGAGATACTCAGACAAATCACATAAGGCTTTCTTGCTGCATATTTGATATGGTAGCTTTCAAGACAGTGAAACAAACAAAAATGGAAAATTGTGAGAAGAGCAGACTGACATTCAGGTTTGTTTTAAGAATTAACTCAGATCAGATGTTGACAAGGCAACTAATCCAAGTGACAAAAATTGAACAGCTTGAATCATTATTGACTATTCTGCATCTGTGATGGGCATTTTGCCCAGAGAGCAAATCAGATACAGAAAATAAGAAGGAGCTGTTAAGTATATGGTCTGATTCAAACATCTTTGGACTGGATTTAGATTTGGAAATACTTTTGAAAAAGAAGCTGAAAAGTTTCTGAAAACTGATTTTATGGTAAAGAAGCAATGTATAATTTTTTTGTGTTGTATTGGAAAAAAAAAAACAAACAACGCCAAATTTAATAATCTGTGAATTTTCAGCTAGGAAAAGAAAAAGATACGTCAGAAGAGTAGAATTTATTTGAACCACAGGCTGTGATATATTTCTTCAAAATTTTGTTTCATTAATTTTCCCCAGATTTTCAGGACTCTTTTACTTCACAGAGGCAAAGACAAGTACAAAGTATCTTACAACTACTATTACATTTCTGCTATGCTTCGAAAGCCAGCTCAGTACCATTTGGAGTAATATTTAGGCTGCTCCACCAGGTGGTACCTGCATTTATTTTGTATCTACATTTACTATATCTTCAGTGATATCAATGAAAATGCAATTTTCACTGCATTGTCTTCCTGCAGCTTCAATGAAAAATGTAGACTGCTCCCTATTCCATGTTACACCTCTTTTTTGGTATTAGGAGGTCACATCACAGGTCAGAATCTTTCATGCACCATTGAAGGGCTAATGTTTTCATTAAACTTGCGATCATTTTCTGATTTATTGTTCAGTACCAGGGCTGTCAGCCAGCAGCTAAACCTTGGTTTTAATAGTGTGCAAATAGAATACAATCAATAACTAGAGAAGCCTTTGACTTTGTGCAGTCAACCTTAGTCACAAATCAGTTTTCTCTATTTTTTGACGTAACTCAAATAAATAGATTCTGCTAAAGCAGAGAGTGGTACCTGAGAATTTATGACAAGGTGGTAACCCAAAAGTGTCAGGGACTTTCCAGTCCTACACTGGGCACTTGCAGAACACCGACCTTTAAAGCTTCTCCCTGTTTAAACTATTTACTGCCTGTGGTGCTAGAGGAAGCAGAGAAGGGAGGAAATGGAAGTGCGGGGCAAAGGTCACAGCTCTGGTGACCTCTAGTATATGGTTTGTTATGTCATTTTGTAGGAAAAAACAATGAAGTGAATAGGGCATAATTAGTCAAAGTATGCTGCAAAATAGAAAAGATGTTGCAGATGTTGCATATATATGTTATATTGACCAAAAAGCAATTTTACAGTAACATATCTAACAATAAGACACAATAGCAGCCACACTATTTCCAATGCAAACTATAAAACAACTGTACTACTGTGAAATATTACTGAAAATAATAATTTAAAAATTCCTACTAAGTAAGCTCCCTCTTTCATATTTTCTCATTCAACTGCCCATTTGTTGAGCAGTGACAACATGGTCTGTCTAGCTAATTGAAGCATTTCTGGCTGTGATTACAGTGCTGTTTCTCTCCTGCAGCGATTTTCTTTTGGTGATAGATCCTTCTTAGAATGCCTTTTACAATGAAAGGGACATAAAATATCAGCAGTATTTTTATGACAGGAAAGCACAAAGAATTATTGGGCTGTATCTACATAAGAAGTTTATTCTAGTGCAGGAAAGATACAACCTTCATTACAAATCTCTAGTGTGATCACATTTAGAGTATTAAATTTTGTTACCTCATAATGAGAACATTTTGACATCTGGATCTTAATTCTAAATAGATTTAGGAAGGGCTGGGAAATTACAGACACGGAAAAACTGATGAAAAAATGCAAGAAAATCAAAATAGGTCAGGTACGTATAATGTAGCTAAGGGAAAATGACAATAATGAAAGTGCAAGAACACATAGCAATTCAGAAACACTGTGAGATACTGAAACTTAGAAGCAAGGATTGTTTAGAGTACTTGAGGCACGGTCAAGTGGAACAAAGGTAGCTGAATAAGCATGAACCAGTAAGGCAGCTTGGCTCCAATCCCTGTTAAATTGATAGTTCATCTCCCATAGGAAGTGTCTTTAATAGACTTGTGGTACTACTTACAATTACGAAATAATTTATATTTGACAGAAGGATTCTCCTTCTCTGATCAGTCTAGTCATTGAAAAGATCTATGGGCTCAAGTAGCTCTTCTAATTTCCTCCAGCTGAGAATCCGGTCTTCCTGCCTGCATCATATAGCATAAGAAAGAGATAGAGAGGCATAATGCAGAACATGGAAGGCATTTGTGTGGTGCAAAGATCAGTTTAATGTTCAGACAGGAGGAGATACACAGCAGTGCCACTCTAAAACATTAATGTTCCACTTCATTACGGCATTTTAGAAGAGATCTTTGTTTTAATCTAGGAATTAGTTCTGGCACACATTCAGTTAGTATTTTTGACACCATCTCATGAGTCCTTCCCACTCACCATGCAAATTTAAATCACATTTTTATCAGTCTACTTGTCTAATTCACAAGGTGCATTAAGCTTTACTTTAGTTCAACAGTTATGCTGTAGCTTCCAAACATACACCATGACTCTGTATGAGGTCTCCTGTTCTTAAATTGGAGGAGAGACAATCAGAAATTTCACATAAAATTCTTTTTTGGTTTGGTATAAACAAAGTCCAGAACCTTGTCTGACACTAAAAGACTGCTGTCTAAAAATCCGCATTAAAAATTGTAAAAGTGAGTCTGTGTAGAGTTATTATTTTTCTGTTTTACATGACTCTGCAACATATTTTTAGCTAGTGATCATGCGTTATCTATCTAGACAAACTTCATACAGAACACAGTTTCCTTCACAGAGAAATGCTGATAGCAGTTTTGATTGCAACATGCAGACATAACATTTTTACTCAATTATAGACATTTGAGCTTGCAAAAGAAAATACTTAAAGAAAGCAAATATTAAAATAAATTTTTAAAATAATTCCAGATATGGGAAAGGCACATTTATATAAAAGGAGAAACTGTTTTCTGTTAATTTTATGTCACATCAGCATGAAAGAAACCAGTAACGAGTTATGCTAAAAATAAAACATGAGGTGTCACAGAGCCATCCACATCCTTATCGCTGTTGCATAATGATATTTTCAAAGAGAGGGTTGTAATTGGTTGTAGTGAGTAATTCCATATTGAAGCAGGCACACTTTTCGGGAGAAAGACTTCTAGGAAAACCCAAAGTAAAAGCGGATCTTTCCCCTTTCAAGTCTCAGAGTAAAAATCAGGGATATTTTAGTTAAAAAGTAAGGCAGAAGATCGCAATACTGTGCCTCTGTAATCCCACTCCCTCTACTCCCACAGGAGTTCTTTCCAGGGTTTTGACTCTCCCTTTTTGGGTTCTTTAACAATTTGTCATTCCCCTTCACATCCTTACTGATATCAGTCATTGTCTTATAAATCCACACCACTATTTCCAAGCTGAGAATCCCCTCACAACAGAGAATGTACCTGTAGTGACCATCAGAATGTAAGGAAAATGACAGAGCACAACACTAAAAATTAACACTAGCTTAAAAAACCCCGCAAGATCTATACCTGCTGAGGACTTAATAATAGTGTTAGAGCATAGCTCAGCACCCAGCAGGACTTGTCAAAGGCAGCAATAGGTGACAAGATGGAATCGATGCAGAGAGCGACATGAAATTGCTGAGAACTACAAGTCTTTACACTTGCTAGCTTCCCCCCCACCCCCCACC
>NW_010402872.1:18339-20670 GCF_000710305.1 Buceros rhinoceros silvestris | reverse complement strand
CCCCATTTTCTAAGCCTCTGACTGCTTTAATAGCAATTTGTAAGTGCAAAATCCTCTCCCCCTGACAAAACACACTGTTCAGTCTGACACAGAAATACTCTTTTTAACACTGGCGCAGTAGACGTACTCAGTCACTCTACTGTTGTGAAAAATCATTTTAGCGTGTGAATTGCTTCTCTGAAACTAGAATCAGTATGTTTTTTTGTTGCTTGTTTTTCACCTTCATCATTTGCTTGCATGCATTGTAGAGCAGTGCCAGAGCATGCAGATACCAATTGTTGGCATTACCGTTTCTAGGAGATCCACCATCAGCACCTTTTCAGTCTCTTCCAGTAAGTAAGTAGAAGTGTATCATCTAAAAAAACTCAATGATATTAAACACTTGAGATGTAGTGGCTCCCAATAACCGGTCACACATGTTAAACACATGAGTATGTGACTATAACTTTTTCAGCTAATATCAAATATCGTAAGTTCTCCACATAAATCTACTTCTGAACAGGAATTCTGTGCTCCAACACCAGCTTTGCTTTCCCTTAAGGCAAGAATCGAGTTAAGCCACTGTAGCTAACATACTAGAAGTTAGATTTAGAGACAATATTTAAGCATCACCTCTCGAAATACTGAACTTAGTCTTAGAGAAAACCTTTAGGCATTGTCACTCAAATTATTGGAACATTGGAAATGCAAACCTCTGGTTTTAAGAATGAACACAGGCTTTAGAAATGAAGCAATTAAGAAGGGTTATAGAAGAGCTCCTTTAGCACACAAGGGGTGACTGAAATCTCAGTTGATTTGTGTTTCACAACGAGTTCAAGCCCAGTGACAGAGAGTTGCAGTCTGAATTGGCCTAGTGATTAAAACACTTAGGGAGCTGGTGCCATTCTGCAAGCTTTTCCTGACCCTCGGGATATTTTATCTTTCCATTCCAACTTCCCAGAGATCTCACTCATTAACACGCCATATAGTAGGCTAGATTGGAGAAAAAAGAAGAAACATGCATTCATTATTCCCTTTGCTGAAGCTGTACTGTCCTGTAAAGAATGCAAGACTGACAGTATCAGAGAGAATAAACAAGGAGTCTGATGCTGCAGGCCAACAAGGAAAGTGCCTGTATACTCCCAGTGTCAACAAAAGCAAAGGACCCTCCATCAGATGCAGCAAACTGTCCAAACAGGCACAGAACCACTAACAGAGATTATAAAGGCAGAACAGCAGCATCACTGACTCTAGAGTAAAAGTCAGGAATACCAGCTTTTAAGAGAGCCCCGTATATTTTATAGAGGAAAATGCACTACCTCATCCTGAGAAAATACTCCACAAGAAACTGACCTTTCTGGAGACATTAGGTCTGCCAGCAGGACAATACTCTGCTTTTGCTCGGCAAAAACAGCAGTGACATCATTCCAGCTTGTCAGATTGTAATCGTGTCTTCCTCGTGCTGCAGATCCATTGAGCAATATCAGCTCTCACAGAGGCTAGAAATAATTCTTAAAAAAGAACTGACTTTCTAGAAGTGACTAATTATATGACCTCAGTGGAGGACAGCTTGAAACAGTTTCAGGCAAAATCAATGCACTACCTAAGAATGACAGACAGGAAAAATATCTTGGATAGCTTTAAGGAAATTGAGGTAAAGGCAAAATAATTAAAGACTGCTCTGTAAAACGAAGCTTAATCAGAAAGCAGAATAGCTTTAGAGAATCAAATTATCGCTAGTCAAAGCGTGGAGAGAGCTACTTACAAGGACTGTGAAAACAGCTATTTCTATAGCAAGTTGCTTTATTTAAACAAACAAAAAAAAGTGCATGTTAAGAATGAAGATTAAACTTTCAGAGAAACTAGGTTTCAATTGTTATACTCCTGAGGAGTGGCTAAACGTGTCATCTTAGGGTTCTATGTGTTGTATTTCTGATGTTTTTTCTAATGTTTAAGTACAAAATCTTTTATCACTAAGGACCAGCCTTACAAACTCACCATGGGGTCTAGAAATCAAAGTCAGCTTTTTCAGTTTTATGTATCATTACCAGTTTTGCAGTAAAAATTTCCCTGAGAATTCTGTTTATGTGTAACCCAGAACTGTCAATTATGTTCAGTCCCAGGTACATAATACTGGCCTAGCAAAAGCAATGGGGTTTTGTGAGAAAAATGTATATACAAGATCAAGGTCAGCTAAATTTCAGACAAAATCCTTTTTTTTCGGCCTAACTTTTTGATCACAATTGAATTTCAGTATTTGAGGGTAAACATTACTTCTACCTGCAGTACATCGGATAAAGAATCTTAGACATATACTACACATGTGGTGCAGAGCTGCAAGTTCCAACAAGC
>NW_010402872.1:0-18236 GCF_000710305.1 Buceros rhinoceros silvestris | reverse complement strand
GGAATGAAAAAATAATAAAAAGCAGGTTTTAGCTAAATTTCTCCTATTGTCAGCCACATTATCGATAAATTGCCAAGAATATTAGAACTGCATCGTTGTCACAAAATTCAAAGCTAAATGTAATTCACATCTACTAAGGTGCTGAATTAACGCATGATGTTAACTATTAGCAAAAACCCATATATACCTATATCATATATACCTATACATATATCTACATATCTTTATCTATATATATTCACTAAATTCCTGAGGGATCGGAATAGATTATTGATTTGTATTTTACGTATTACAAATTGAGGGACTGGAGTAAGGGACTGAGAATCAAAATGCTACTTGGGTGACGAAGAGTGAGAGTGATGAAAAATGATGAAAAATCACTAGGCTGCTTGGACAACCAAGAGGACACCTGCTTTCTTTAAGTTATATACTTTGGTGTCTGCAGTTTTGCTACACCGTGTCCAGAGGTACTGGCACCTTCAAAGGCAAATAAAATAATCTCTTTTATTGTTTTTTCGTAGTAGTATATTAGTGATTCTTTAACTGTGTGTCCTTGCAGCTATGAAATGTAATGCCTCAGCCTGAAAAAAGCTGCTTAATGAAAAGCCTTCTTAATATGAGGAATAAAATATATCAGAAGAATTCAGTGCAAACCGCAAGCAAGCCCTTACCCTTTCATCAGCTGAAAAGCTGATGTGCCTCCTATCCTTGACTGCTCCATGGATTCTCTGATGTCTCTGCAGAGACAATGCTTGATGTGGTTCATACCACATTACACTAACGATCATAGAAGTTGGCAGAGAAAAAACATGCTGGGGTTCTGGTTGCTCCATCTCAGACTGTTTATAATCTTCTGCCAGACATGTAAAAACCACACAAAAATACTTAAGAAGGTAGAGAACAAACTCCCTATCTTGCTACATCATGCTTAATGGATCTAGTCAGTAGTCTTGTCCCCGAATGGAAACAGAACTCCTTTAATCATAACAATACTGATTGTTAGTCATTAGTTTACAGCTCATGAACTAACATATTGCTAATACTTCTTATTTTTAAAAAATATATGTAAGGCACTACCTGCTGGGTACTGTTGGTGAATGCAAAACACATAGCATCTCATGTTCATCATCTCACGTTCAGCACTCTCATTCTTTCAATCCAGTGCATCTGTCTACACCCAACTTTCTATCTGATTCAAGCCTGTAAACTGTGTTATCTTAATAGACGCTTAAAATTTAGAATTAGCAATGTTCTGATACCTAGAGCCCAATTCATGCTTAAGAACCTCACCCGGCTTCTCCTTAAACTCTGATTATTTGGGGTTTTTTAAATGCAATGTTTTTAAATTCATGTGTTTATTTATCTTTACTTTTTATACAGGGATAATTTAGAAAAGACTGCACCACAAAGTTTGGAACAAAACCCAGATACATGTTTTCCTGCTAATTTATACAAGAAACAGAACTGTCCATGCATGAAAAATTGTAGTTGTTAAGGAGGGCATTACTGCACTACAAACTAGGACCAAAGTTTAAATACAGATCTTTGATACATGGAAGTATGTGGCAAACTATGTAAGTAGAGTGATAAACAGAAAGTATACGGTGTTCATAAAATTAACAGTAGTAGTAGAAGGATATATGCCTCTAAGATTTCAGCATGAAATTCTGAGGTCACCCTTCCATTCATTCACTCCACTTCAAAACATCCTAGATATTATTTTTAAACTGCTATAATTAGAAGAGTTGTTTATCATTGGCTTTTTGACACCGGGATTAATTTAAGGAATCTCATCTTTGACATGTAAGGAGGACTACACACTGCAGTCCCCCTTACTTTTACCTAATAATGTGAAAGCATATCGGCATATAAGAAAACTAGCCATATGACAATAGCTTCTGACTGCGTGCGTTATTGCCAAAGGTCCTGAGCAAAGCCCATCAAGCCAGCGCATAAAATCTGACTTGAGTAACTATAACAGAGATAAGGCCTACACATAGTCTAACAAGTTCACACACAGAACTCGATAGGAAGACCAGAACAGGAAGTATGTTGTCCACAAAATGCTAAAAACTAGAATAACATATGCGAACTGTGTTTGTTGTCATATAAACTGTAGGTCTGCTATGAATTATGATAGTCTTCCTGTGCATGCACAAAAAATACTATGCTCTGAGATAAAATCAGGCTGGGGATGAATTTACTTTCCAAGGTCCTGGCAGCTGGTCAGTGATGGCTATAACAATTTTGGGATAACTGCATGCATTCTCCACAGCACTTCCACCTGCAGCATTACTCACTTGGAAAACCTTCAGATATTTTCACACAAGAAGACATAAAACCCAGGCAAACTACTGTGAGAACTATCAGGTGTTGAAGGATGAGGATTTGGGGCAGAACATTAATTATGATTGTGCCTTTCCATTCACACTGAACTCACTACTCCGGAGAGAATAGGATTGAAATCTATGTAAGGACCTCTGCAAGGGGAGTTGAGAGAAAAAGAACAGTAATGCAAAGGTTGCATTAGTATTTTTTTCCCCTCTCGTATGTCTGTTTCAGAAGTTTTGTATTATATCTTATGAGACTGGGGAGATCAATACATATTTAAAACAATAGACATTGCCACTTTTAGTTAGTAACAAATATCACAGAAAGAGAATACTTGCAGGGTAAGTCACCCACTGCAACAAGCAGAGTATTCTGTATTTGAATTTAGAAAATGTTCTTCTAAAGTATTATTGCTTATAAACAGGAAACTGTTACTACTTTCTACAACCCATTTGATTATGAATTAGGTTTGTTGTTTTGTTTTGTTTTGTTTTCTGAGCAAAAGTAGAAACACTCTGAAGAGATTTGAAGTAGTTCTGGGACCACTTCTTTTATATTCTTTTTTTTTTTCATTCCCTTTTCTAAGCCTGGCTCTGCATGTACTGCTTGTCTAAATCCGCATTACAGTAGTGCCAAAAGCTGAAACTCACCATGGGAGGTTGATTTTGCAGAAAGCTGCTAAAAGATGTACTTTGTCACTCTGAAGATTTCCATGTGTTTACACAGAAAATAAAATCTATGCAGTACGACATCCTTTCATGTAGAAAAATCGACATGCATTTAACAGTTTTTAGTACTCATTTTTTGTATTCTAACATTAAAGGCCAGATAAAATCAGCAAACTTATATTTTGTCCCTCTGTGTTAATACCAGTGTTTGACAAAAAATATTTATTCCTCATCACCAGTTATAATCCCATCTGTCAGAAAATTTAAAACACTAAAAGACTGAATGTAACGAGGAACTTAACCTTCAGTTATAGACATCTGGACTCTGCAGAGAAATATGGAATACTGAAAGAATTGCTTAGGCTCTTTCTATGGTATGAAGGAAGAGTAGAAAGATCATGCGGGTTTAAGTAATAATTGCCAAATTACAAACATTTAAATGGAATATTGCTCAAATATAATAAGTTTTATGAAAAAGCCAATAAGCATGAGAATTGGCCTGAAATTTGATTGTTTTGTAGATTGTTTATTGCCTCCAGCACTGGCTTTGATACCTTTGTCTGTTTGCAGTTTGCAGCATGCAAAATTCATTCATAGTTTTGCTGTTCAGTTTGCTTTTGTTCATTATGCAAATACTAAAGATAAATAAATTCCCAAATCTTTCATGACACAGGAAATTAACAGTGAGGATTATTCTGCTTTCCAACATGTAGGCTTAAAAAAAGTACTTGGAAGCTTCATTGCTGTGACACAGCCTTGCTTCATTAAAGTTCCGTATTATTATGCAAAAAACCCAGGTTATTTTATTTTTCTTAAAAGTTTGGTCAAGACATAACAAGAGACATGTGAATACTTTTCCCCTGTAATTAAACAGTCTCCATGGTGGTCTACCTATTTGTAATTCTGTGAAGAATTTTTTGTGAGGAAAAGAAGAAATCCCTGAAGTGTTAGAAGAGTTTGCAAGTTGAAGATTAAAAAAAAGCATTCCATATCTCTTTAAATTCTTAGTACAATAAACTCATTTTAAAATTAGAGTTCGTCTTTATCACTACTCCTTGTGCACTTGTAAAAAACCTATGAACTGTTCTAACAAGCTCATGGAAAGATTTTGCTTGGTGTATTATCAATTTCCACTTGTAAAGAGGATGATTACTTTGATGGGGAAGTAGAGAAGAAAATGTTCAAAATATAAATAATGCCTTTTGTGACTGGTTGGATTCCTTTCTAGCAAAACATAGCATGTTACCAGGGCAGGGTGCCGGCGTCATCTTCTCTGATCACACCTCTATGAACCGACTCAGATATAAGGATCTGGGAGAAAATACCCTGAGTCTGGCTCACCTCCAAGGATTTCATAAAGCAGTTCATTCTATTAATGCAAAAATGTGAAAAAAAATTCTCTTAAATGAACAAACCAGAGATAAACTGATGTCGCCTGATAACACAGACAAGAGCATCCTTGTATTCTTAGGCATTCAGTTAACAACACTGAGAAAGAATCTTCAGGAAAGCTGCCTGCTTAAGGGGGGGAGAAAAGTCTATAACAACAAAAATAAGATATTTTCTTAATGCTTAACTTTACTGTAAGTCAGCTGGTTCAGTCACATGCCAAAGCAGTGCATTCATACAGAGCGTTGGGCACAGATGTTATGAGTGTGTGTTTGTACATGTGTGTGTGTGTGAGTGTCTCTTATAAAATTCTGGGATATTTATTTTAATATACCTGTTCTTCCAAATCTATTCATCTGCAGCAATTTGGAAAATAAATAAATTGTTCAATGAAGAGTCAAGCAGTGAATTCCTCCATTTGTAACTGCAAAGGAAACTCAAAACAGATGATGAGATGGAAACAGTAAATTCAATGAAGGAGGAAACACATTTGGAATTTTTAATATTAAAACTTCACTCTTCATTTGTGGAGATGAATATTTCAATGGGATTGTATGTAACTCTGTTGTTTAAGTTAATGAATGGATCATAAATTATACCACTTTGTCTTGTTTATAAATTTATATAAAATTCAGACTATATTTTACAACAGAAGCAATATAACTGTTTTATGCAACAGTGCCCTGAGTTTTGTACTGGATAAAATGAATTCAGAGTACAAGAATAAGAAATATTTATATAAAGACAGATTGTGCTTGACAGATGTTCTGAGTTTATACCTGCTTTGTTTAATTATAAAATTATCAAATTATAAAAATAGAAACGATAAAATATGCACCATGATAAGTGCTCAAAAGGACAAGAAGAAGCAAAAGGAAAATCGTATACCATTCTTTCCATTCTTATAGTGTTGTCATGCTGGTAAATATTTCAGAATTTCATGTACATTTCACTTTCATAGTGAAACCACATATCAGAAGATAACACAAATTCAAAACCAGATGACACAGTGTCCTCTGAAGTAAAAGCTGAAGTAGATGTATATTTTAAAAACATTGATGTACAATGAAACACATAGTCCAAATACCTTTGATTAATTTTCACGTGAATTTAAGTACATTCATGTCAAATTTAATTCTAGTGATCTTTGTAACTAAAGGCACTGTTTGACAGATAACTCTAGAAGGTGAAGGTATTGCTGAAGTGTTAAGTTGGAAAGAGTCTGGAGCTGTTCTGGGACTGTCTTTCTCAGGAGCTATTGATTGCGGTTGAACCTTGCTTCAAGGTGAGGGCTTGAAGGTTTGAAATCATATGGACTTGTTGCAGTTTGAAGAAAAAAAACAGCAAAACATTGCTTTCCTTTCACATCTTTGGTTCTCTGTATTTCTTTCCATATTTTTTCCTGAAGGAAGTATTGATATTTTTCTCAAAGATGGATAATTAAATACCAGTTGCTATCAATACTTTATTGTCTTTGTACAATATGTGCAGGATATTTGTAGGAAACAAACCCTCAGCAAGTTTGCATATGACACCATGCTGAGTGGTACACTTGACACACCAGAAGGGTTGCCATCCAGAGGGACCTGGATGAGCTGAAGAAGTGGGCCCATGTGAACATCACGAGATTCAACAAGGCCAAATGCAAGGGGGCAATCCTCAGTGTCAGTACGGGCTGGGGGATGATGTGACTGAGAGCAGCCATGCGGAGAAGGACTTGGGGGTGCTAGTGGATGAAAGGCTGGACATGAACCAACAATGTGCGCTTGCAGCCCAGAAAGCCAACGGTATCTTGGGTTGCATCAAAAGAAGCATGACCAGCAGGTCAAGGGAGGGGATCCTGCTGCTCTATTCTGCTCTGGTGAGACCTCCCCTGGAGTAGTGTGTCGAGCTCTGGAGTCCTCAGCACAAGAAGGAGATGAACCTGTTGGAGTGGGTCCAGAGGAGAGACACAAAAATGATCTGAGCGATGGAGCACCTCTGCTCTGAGGACAGTCTGAAAGAGCTAAGATTGTTCAGCCTGATGAAGATGAGTCTCCAAGGACACCTTATTGCAGCCTTTCAGTACTTAAAAGGAGTTTATAAGAAAGGTAGAGACAGTCTTTTTAGCAAGGCCTGTTGCAATGTGATGAAGGGTAACAGTTTTAAAATAAAAGAGGAGAGATTTAGACTAGACCTGAGGAAGGAATGTTTTCCAATGATGGTGAAACACTGGAACAGGTTGCCCAGAGAGGATGTAGATACCTCATCCCTGGAAACGTGCCAGGTCAGGCTGGATGGTGTTCTGGGCAACCTGATCTAGCTGACGATGTCTCTGTTCACGGCAGGGGGATTTGGACTAGATGGCTTTTGAAGATTTCTTCCAATCTAAACTATTCTATGATTCCATGATATTTTGGCTGGCTATTCAGCATATGAATTTGCAATCTGATAATTACCATTGGTCTTGTAATGGGAATTCCCAGAACACTTGTAAAGTATTACTTTTCATCATCCATTACATATAGTAAGATATTCCTTCAGCTCCGCAAGCAAGAGCTGAATTGCTGCCTCAGTTAACTTTCTTACTTCTAATGTTATCCAGAAAGATGCTTAAATCCTCAAAATATTTATTCTAAACCTGAATATTTCAAATATTTCAGTTAAATATGCACTGCATAAGACATAAACCCTTCTTCATAACATGCTTTTTAGGAGCTTTTCTTATCTTTCCAAATTTATTAAACAGCTGTTTTAGAACAGCTGGTGGTTCAAAATACAGTTGCGCCAATACTATCATTCTTACATAGGTATTTTTACTTATTGTTCAATGACTTGGTTGTATTTGTGCAGGCAATGTTTTACTATTTGATTAAAAACTAGCAGCAAAGAGTTAGCACATGAAGATACACACATTTGCAAATAAGCATCTCATTAGACATAAATGCCTAGGTAATATACAAAACCCGTTAGGATTTCCCCCATATATGGAGGCACTGGAGCAGACTTAACCGAAATATTTCCCAGCTACACATGTTCTCCCTGAAGTTAATCCAGTTAAGACTTTAAAGAGCTTACAAAATACATAGCTTTTACTCAGCATGCTGTAATATCATTTTATGGGAAATTGAATTAAGTGTTCATTTTCTGGAGAGAAGGTTGTCCTTGTTTCCAGATCTTTAGTGGGTTAAATTTCTTTTAAGAAATGTCTTTCTCCACAGTGAAACTAAGGGAAATTCCTTTCTTAAGTGAGGCAAGATGAATTTGACCACATTGCTGTACAGGTTTATGACATACTGTGGATATATTTCTGCTGAAGATGTTCTGTGGGAAGCCCCCAATTTGAACCAAAGTGGTACAATAGGGTGACTAGCAGCAAAGCCGCACATAGGGTGTCCCAAAGTCTAGTGAGTCTTGAAAAGGAAAGACCATACTACATCACACCAGATGTATGACTTGGCTTGTCAAAGCAAAACACGTAAGCAGCTCGCTTACTTAAAATAATCCGTAGAAATTATCAAGTATGACCATTTTTGACTAATAAAGAACTGTGAGAACATTCTAGAGACATGCCTACATGTTAAATTAACATCAAATTACCAACCATAATTCCCAAGCACTTAGCTGCAACTTCACAGCACTGGATAATCAAAATTTAACGAAATATTATTTTCTATGGAAAAAAAACCCACATAGGAAAAAAAAATCAACTTAAAGAATGGCATAGAAGTACTTACTTTAACAAACTTGTTCTCTGAGTTGTTCTGCAAGAATAGGAAGCATATATAAACCAGTTGAATCATCTCCACAACCAATATAACTCCGTTATCCTGGACTATGAGAAATTCTGGACTATGGCATGACATTCAAAGATCTGAGTGAGACCATTAATTTAAAGAATAATTAGATTGATTGCAAGAGTATTTTATTCTGACAGTAACATCTCTTTGTTTTATGCCTGAAAGTGGATCATACATGTTACAATATTTGCTCCCTTTTCTTTGCAAAAAGGCAAAAAGGCAAACATTGCCAGATCTCATTACAAGTAGGTTTTTTTCCTTAATGCTTCCTTACCCAAATCCGTATAATTAATGTGGATTCCCCCTTGAATAGAATTAAATTTTTAGCTTTTACTGTAGTGGGAAAAAGCTTGAGAGTATATTTTGCTGCATCTTAAAAAAAAAAAAAAGTTGTTTCCCACCGCTACAGTAATCTTTAAGCTGTTCTGTTGTTCTGAGGGGTCTACCATCACTTTTAAGTACACCTAATTTATATTACTTGGATGGAATGTTTTCGCATAGGTGATAGTTTTTCTGATTTCTGTGAGGCTGTATTTAACTTCTTAAGTTATGTATACTCATACACATAAGCATGTAAGAGGGCATATGGTTTGTGTGTGCATAAATATATTTATTTTCTTGAGGGTTAGGGAAATTAATTATAGACTACTTCTTAGCATATTTTAAACATACAGAGAAAGTGATGTAAAATCACATAATTTCATTAATCTCCATGCAGACCTATACATCAAAAGCAGCAGAATCTAACTAAGGAAAAGCGTTTCAAACCCTTGTATTAATAGACAGGAAAAAAATCTAGTGAGACACTCTCTGAAATCATAAAATAAAATGAAAACTGGTCATGCTCCCTACTTTTTCATCCTACATAATATGGTGGACAGGAAGACTTGTTGAAATTAATTTATTCTTTAACAGCCCATTATCTCTAAGTTACCTTACAGTTTTGATGGATAATGAAAACAGTAATATTCTTATTCCAAAAGACAGGCATTTGCATAACCAATTCATTAAAACTTGCTGAAGCAACTGGCATTGTAAAATATTATGAGTGCTAAAAGTGGTTTTTTTCATTAATCAGTGTAAATGGTTCTGACATTTTTTAAGGGCCAATTTTATGTGGAAATTATCCAAACCCTTTGGGTGAAATGATTTGTTATTTAAAACCTCTTAACATAAAGTGGTGATCCTACTTCAGTTTGTGCAAGAGAGAATTTTAATGCCTTTTTGGGAGAGAACAAGGACTGTATCTTAAGAAACCATTTATTGAATTCAGATATTTTCAGTTATTTTTGTCAGCAGTAACTAACATTACATTTGTGTTTTCCATATAAAAGTACACTTTTTATGGCAAAAGCGTGAAAAGAATCGGCCTTTCATTTCAAATACTTATTTTAACAATTTATTAAGACATAATGAATTTCAACAAGCCTGAGATATTCCCTGGTTTTGTGAAAAGAAAATAGAGAATTTTTACTCACCTCCTGACTATAACAGTGCTTTACTTTGAAAATTTCATATTCATTCATTCAATTTTTTTGATGTGCCTTAACTTTCCTCTGAGAAAACAAATTTATATATTTCAATGTTGTTAATTTATAATTTTTTAATTGCTTACAATAACTAGTATACATGAATTAGATGTAACAATTTAATTATTAATTCCACAATTATTTAATTATTACTTTCATAAATTAAATCTTTTGTGTTCATCATTAATTAGATTTTTTTCAGGTTTTTTAGAAAGTTCTATCTGCCAGTTTCCTGGTCTTGCCTACTGAAAGTGAATATTCTTTCAATGATTTCAACCTGGATGACTTTATGAATTGGCCCACTGAAAAAGTGTAAAATGTGTATTTACTGATATTACCCTCTGAGGCTGGTAAGCAGGAAAGGTTTGATCTTGTCTGATCCTCTCAAAGTACCAGGATACGTGGCTTCATAAGGCTAATGATCACAACGTTTGAAAGGATTTGAGAGCATGAAGGTGATACTTTTACTTCATCATGCTGCTTTTCTCACTGCACTGAGTGATAAGCATTATCTGTGTACTGCATTTCTCACTTCTACGTGGCTTTTTGTCCTGAGGCTGCTGAAGTGAGGGGCTGGGGATAAAGAATATGTCACTGAAAGGAGGTGAGAAAAAACACCAAAAAACAGTGAAAAAGCTTTTCAGAACAGGTTCATGGTCCATCTTCTTCCAGGAAAAACAGTGATGTTCTCCTGGATAATCTGATCTTTGTTCACTTTCTCCAAGTTTTCTGCCTAGTCAGAATCACAGAATCACAGAATCACAGAATCACAGAATGGTAGGTGTTGGAAGGGACCTCTGGGGAACACTTAGTGCAATGCCCCTGCTAGAGCAGGTTAGCTTAGATCAGGTTGCACAGGATTGCGTGCAGGCAGGTTTTGAATGTCTCCAGAGGAGACTCCACGGCATCTCTGTGAAACCTCTTCCAGTGCTCTGTCACCCTCAAAGTAAAGAAGATTTTCCTCATGTTTAGATAGAACTTCCTGTATCCCAGTTGGTGCCCATTGCCCCTTGTCCTATCACTGGGTGCCACTGAAATATCTTTTAGATATTTATTAGCATTGATAAGATTTCATCTCAGTCTTCTCTTCTCCAGGCTAAACAGACCCAGGTCTCTCAGCCTTTCCTCATATGAGTGAAAGGAGGTGAGAAAAAACACCAAAAAACAGTGAAAAAGCTTTTCAGAACAGGTTCATGGTCCATCTTCTTCCAGGAAAAACAGTGATGTTCTCCTGGATAATCTGATCTTTGTTCACTTTCTCCAAGTTTTCTGCCTAGTCAGAATCACAGAATCACAGAATCACAGAATCACAGAATGGTAGGTGTTGGAAGGGACCTCTGGGGAACACTTAGTGCAATGCCCCTGCTAGAGCAGGTTAGCTTAGATCAGGTTGCACAGGATTGCGTGCAGGCAGGTTTTGAATGTCTCCAGAGGAGACTCCACGGCATCTCTGTGAAACCTCTTCCAGTGCTCTGTCACCCTCAAAGTAAAGAAGATTTTCCTCATGTTTAGATAGAACTTCCTGTATCCCAGTTGGTGCCCATTGCCCCTTGTCCTATCACTGGGTGCCACTGAAATATCTTTTAGATATTTATTAGCATTGATAAGATTTCATCTCAGTCTTCTCTTCTCCAGGCTAAACAGACCCAGGTCTCTCAGCCTTTCCTCATATGAGATGTGCTCCGGTCCCCTCTGTTGGACTCTCCCCAGTAGATTCCTGTCTCTCTTGAACTGGGAAGTCCAGAACTGGACACAGTACTCCAGATGTGGCCTCACTAGGGCATTGTAGACCACCTCATGGTCATACTTTTCTTAATGTACCCTACGATATCATTGGCTTTCTTGACCACAAGACCACACTGCTGGTTGTCATGGGTTAAGGCTGGGCCAGCCACTAGATGAAAGACAGATGCTCTCTATTAACCCCTCTCCGTTCCCAAAGAACAAGGGAAAAGCAATAAGGGAGAGACTCATGAACTGAAAAATGAAACTACAACTGATTTAATGAAAATATTAATAATAAAATTTTGTATATACATATAAATACATAAAATACCAACACTGAAATAAACTCTCCTGATGGTAATCATGTCACCGTCACCACTGATTCTCAGGGTCAAGCACTAGAGAAGTCCCAGACCAGACTCAGTGGCAAATGGGAACTGGATTCTGGAATGGATTCAAGAATGTATGGATTGGGATAAAAGGGAGAACAGACAGAGTCCTCCTCAGAAGATGGCCATTGAGGAAGAGAGGTTGATCCTCGTGATCCTCAGCTTTGTACTGAATATGATGTACATGGGATGGAACACCTTGTTGGCCAATTTAGGGTCACCTGCCCCATCCGATCCTCCCCACAGGTGCAGCCTCTAATTTACTGCACCCCCACCATGGTACACAGGATTTAGCAGTGACCTTGGTCTTCACAGTAGAAAGTATAAACAAGAGCCTTTCTGCACCCCAACCCCTGGTCGTAACTGTAAAATCACACATTATAACTTTTAGAAGCAGACGCTGTCTGCAACAATATTCTGTTAACTTCAGACTATGCAGTTAGTTAGAAAAGACTGAGCTGGAAAGTAAAATCCCTAAAGAATGAGTTCTGTTCTAACTCAAACGAGGACAAATGAGTTTTGACTCATAGTTATTTCGTCCATACTTGGTCCACGTGGTTACCTTGTTGTCTACTCTTCAGACGCAGTTTTAGAAGACACCCAAGATCACACTGGTTTACTTCTGCAAGGTACTATCCTATTCTTCCTTCAATCCCTCCTATGACAGACTCCACTGTTTTGTTGCAGTCCTGTGACTTTAGTCTGTCTCTGTAAGAAAAGTGAAAAAGGGAGACAATGTGAATCAAATATTTTGCTTTAAAATATATCTTTGGCAACAGCTGAGCAATATCAAGTTTTCATGAAAACTGACAGTTGAGAAAACTTCTTTGTATGTAATTTTTTTCAATTTTTTTTTTTTTTTTCTGTTGCAGCTGTTCTCTTGCACAGTCCAGACTTCGGACTTTTTGTGAATATGCTACTGTGCTGGTTTTAACTGGGATAGTTATTTTCTTCATAGTAGCCAGTATGGGGCTATGGTTTGGATTTGTGTTGAAAACAGTGTTGATAATACTGGGATGTTTTCATTGTTGCTGAGCAGTGCTAACACACAGTCAGGAACTTTTCTACTTCTCACAGCAACACACCCATGAATAGGCTGGAGGTACACAAGAAGTCGGGAGAATACACAGCTGGGACCAAAGGGATATTCCATGCTTTAGGACATCATGCAATAAAAAGTTAGAGGGAAGGAGGAGGGAGGGACGTTTAGAGTAATGGTGTTTGTCTTGCCACATAACCATTACACATGATGGAGCCCTGATCACCTGGAGATGGATTCCTGCCTTCATCCCATCCCATGAGTTTTCTCACTTTTGCCCTTCTGGTTGTGTTTAGTTGTCAGCTGGGGTTAAACCATGACAGTTACTTTCTCTGAAGATTGTTCTTTAATACAAGAATAAGCTGATCTGTAAGGACTGTACATTATTATTTGGCTGAATAGCAAAAATATATGATTTCCTTATGTGTTTAACATTTTATGTTTTAGATTAAAGTCATCATTATTCAGCTATACTGAGTTGCTTAGGCAGGAATCAAGAAATCTTACTGTGTCTGAGGACACAATCACACAATTAGGAAAACTCAGTAACACCAGGTTTACTGTAAAATCTTAAAAACAATGGAAGGTAAGTAGTGTCAATAGCTCCTTCCAAGATCTATTGGCTAGTGCAGCAGCTGATGCACCAGTCATTAATTTCAACAATCACCCATTCTCCAACTGTTTGACTCAACTGTTTCTGGTAGCTCAGGATGGAGCACGTCACCAATCACAACAGGTTGTGCTAGAATCTCTCCAGAAACCTGACTTCTGGCTTGCGTAGCAGCAAAATTTCCTTGAACACTCTTTCATGGTTAGTGTAAGTCACGCACGTATCACTCTGTACCAGTATTACACAGTGGGTTAAACTGTTCAGGAACTCGAATCCACAGAATTCAGATATGTCTGCATTTTATGCATATTTCAGTCAACTCTTATTCCATTATCTTATGCATTCTTCTATATGGTTACTACCTTCAGTTTGATTCAACATATCCTTTTTAATTTCTAGTTTGTCCTTAAAAGATGTATGTAGAAAAGATTCAGTCACTGTTTGTTTTTTGTTCAGTGCATGCTGCAGGTCTTTAAAAGACATACATAGACATTTAGGGGACATAAAAACTTTCTCTTCAAAATGCCACTTGTCTCAGCTTTCACTAGTACTTTGCTGAACATCAGAAATTTTTCTTCAGCATATAACTACTTATCTGTAATATTACAACATTTATCCAACTTTATAACATCTCATTTCAGCAGAAATGATTTCATAGTTGCAAAGGTTAAGTTACAATGGTGAAATATTTGAATTGTGAACACAACTTCTGATTTCTATAAGCCTAAGGAAAGTAAGCTTATCTGATAATTCTGTTTCTGGCTGGACACACAAAATGTTCTGTCTGATGTGCTTCATCTCAGTATCTTTTGAACTCGCTGAACAATCTCAATCAGAATTGCTAGAAAGATCAAAATATCATACAGATCCAGACCATCAAGAAGTCATACATTCAAGTTTGAAATTCTGTGTTGTATGTGACTTGCTGGAGGTGGATGAGTTGGAGAATGACAGTGGCTGTCTTCGGTCAAAGTGAATTCTCCCCTGGAGGGGTTTAGGGATACACAAATCTGGAAACAGTGAGTTGGATCCAGTTGGCAATGAAGCTGACAGTTGTCGTGAGGGTTGGAAAGGCGATATTATTTCTGTGTTTGTTATTCATTTATACATGTTTTACATTCTAAGTTATCTGAGAGTATCTTTTTACCTTTGGCATAAGAGACGTATAACCTGATGCAGGATATGCCAACTATTTCTAAAGTTTGAATACCATGCTTCGCCTGTTTTAAATATACTTTGTTTCATGCAAGTACCTGTAACGGAGAGGAAATCATCTCTATCCTCACTACAGGTATCTGAACACCAAGAAATTAAGAAAGATATCAGCCATTTTCATGGTGCCTGGATGAAAGAGTCCTATACTACTGAGATGTGTTACTGTTATGCTGGTCTACACAACTGGAAAAAAACCACAAAATCAGGAGATAAACCTGGTATGGGTCTTGATCATAAAGTAAAAAAAAAAGAATATAAAAGGAGTGAAAAATAAAAGAAACCATACTTGAAATATGTATTTCCAAAGGGTTAGTATTTTATGCAGGTTTTATATAAACTGCCATCTCTGTTTCATATATTAAATTGCTTCAGAAATCCTTCTGAAAAATATCCCTATTTGAAACTGAAAATCAAATTTAATTTTATAATTTTCTCCTTCAGAAAAGTCTTCAAATAAAATATTGTTTTTCACACTTAGCTGTTCTCTTTGTGTATCTACATGTGTGTCCCTTCTAACTTCTACCCTCCTTGGTAGGGAATGTATCTTACAGTTTTACAAACCCTGAGAAAACATCTTATGAAAGGTAGTTGCTCGAAAGTGGTTTTTTTATATTAAAAACAGGTGTTTCAATGTAATTGATTAAGAAATAGCAATTAGATCACTCTCAGTGGGATTCAAGATATTTAACATATCAAGGGTGTGGTTTATTTCTGAACCGTAACATCTGTGTGTCAATAAAGGGGGGGAAAAAAACGATTTTAGGACATGAATTAACTGACTTCCTTTAGCAATCTGCTCTAGGAAAGGCATAGCACCTTGAAGGGTCAATATTAACATCAAAGACAAATTTGGCTAGCTACCTCGGCTGGATATTGCAGGAGTTTACAGCCGGTAAAGCAAACACTTTTTTTCACTAAAGGCCTCTTTCGCAGCTGATACTGGACAGGTAAGTCGATTATTCCAACTAAAAGAGAAAGGAAAAGACAAGTGAGTTTGCTGCCCATGCCTAAATGTTTCAAGCAAAGTTAGGGGCAAGCATAGTGCTGCTACAATGATTTCAAGGTCATACTGCAACTCTGTGCCATGGAATTCGGTTTCTTACGCTTGGTTTCTAATACTTTGCCATCTCTCAGAACACCTGCTGCGGAGTGCTATGGTCACAAGCAATTTTCTTTCTCATGGAGATGGTGTGAAAAAGAATGACAGTATCCAAGTCGTGTCCTGGTATGGAGTCATGACATGGCTGAAACATGCATCTCAAGTTGTGTTTCTAAATCCAGTTATATGCATGTACCTTTACAATAAGAGATAATTTACGAAGCAAAATACTTTAGTTTGAACTCATTGAAATATTTCCTATTTACTAACATGAAATTGTACGTCATCAGATTTGAATCATTTGAGACATGTTTTAAGATCTGTGAAACAGGATTCGTAAGTAAAAAAAACCTGAAGAATCTTCTGGTTTCTGCAGTTTTTCTTTTGAATTTATACAAGCTCTGTCTTCCATAATTTTGCAGCACATATCTTTTTATAGAGGATATTCCTACATTAAAAACAAAAAGAGAGGGAAAAACAAAGAGAGACAGAGAGAAAGGAGAAATACATTATTTATAGATCAGCTTCAAAAATATCTGGCTACTGCACAGTAGCTGGCAAATAAAAAGTCACATACCTTTTTGCCAAAATACGTATGCCATATGGTTGCCAAAGACAAACCATCTGCAGCAGATGTCCTTTGGGTAGGTAATATCTTGTTTCCAGAATGACCAGTTTTACTGTGCCCAGAATAAAGAAGTGTATAGAAAACAAATAAAATGTTAAAATAAAGGAAGTGCATCTTTCCACATTCAAAAGCTGAAACTACACACACAGAAAGAAAAACATTGGGGGAGAAAAAATAAAAGAAAAAAAAGGAGACCTTTTAATAATATTTTCCTAAATACAGACTAAAATTCTAATAACATTTCTTTCTGGTAAACCTGTCAGCATTTCCGCTTTTCTGACGGGAAAGGTTCTCATTGCCTTTACAGAAATTACGCAGTAGCTAAATATTGGGCTAGACTTCCATAGTATCACAGAATCATAATACGGTTTTGGTTTTAAGAGATGTTTAAAAATCTTCTAGTTCAACACTCTGCCACAGGCAAAGACATCTTCCACTGGATCAGCCTTCTCAAAGCCCCATCTAACCTAACCTTGAACACTCTCAATGATGGGACATCTACAGCTTCTCTGGGCAACGTGGTCCAATGTCTCACCACCCTTAATGCAAAAAAAATTCTTCCACACATTCTATCCAAACCCACCCTCCTTCAGTTCAAAATCATTGCCCCTTGTCCTATCACTACAGGCCTTTGTAAAAACACTCTCTTACGTATACTTTTTATATATTGAAAAGTTGCATGAAGGTGTCTCCAGACATTTGTTGATTCAGCATTTATGTGTTTTAGTAGTCGATAAGACTGTTTAAAAACATCTCCAAACCGATGGTAAATTCTGCAAATGGATTAGAATGCACATATTGTAGAGCGATATACAATTTTTTATGAATGAAGTGGAATTAATTTACATATTATGCGGCAATTTGTTAATTGAAAAATTGGCGACTGCTTGTTCAAATCCATTCTGTAATTTAAGCAACTCTACATTCTTATTGTTTGCATCTCTCTTCCTCTCTTCCAAGATTCATAGACAGTCATATTCAGCTTTGGGATGTCTTGTGAAGTATTTAGTTACCTTTCTTTTCGTATTAGTTCTCAAATCTCATGTACTTTTCCCCTCTAATTTACTCCATCAGTAGTGATAAATACTATGTTTGTTCTGTATTACTATTTTCAAGTGATCTCACCCAAATAACTGTGTAGAAAGAAGTCACTTTGGATACTAAGAATAAAAAAAAAACAAACAACCCAACCCAACCACAATTTCTGTTTGAATCTGGAAGTAAATATGGTAATTAATTGCATATCATAGAATCAGAGAATAATTTCGGTTGGAAGAGATCTTTAAAAGTCATCTAGTCCAACCACCCCTGCAGTAAGCAGAGACATCTTCAACCGGACCAGGTTGCTCCAACCTGACCTGGAATGTTTCCAGGGATGGGACATCTCTGGGCAACCTGGTCTCATCTCACCAGCCTTATTGTAAAACATTTCTTCCTTATATCTAGTCAAAATGGCCCCTCTTTTAGTTTAAAACCATTACACTTTGTCCTATTGCAACAGGCTCTGCTAAAATGTCTGACCCCATCTTTCTTATGAGTTCCCTATAAGCACTGGAAGGCTGCAACAAGGTGTCTCTGGAGCCTTCTCCAGGCTGAACAATCCCAACTCTCTCAGCCTGTCCTCAGAGCAGAGGCGCTTCATCTCGTTGATCATTTTTGTGTCCCTCCTCTGGACCCGCTCCATCAGGTCCATGTCTTTCCTGCACTGCAATATTCCAGCTGAAGTCTCACCAGAGTGGAGTAGAGAGGACAAACCACCTCCCTGTTGCCCGTGCTTCTTTTGATCTGGGATATGGTTTGCCTTAAATAATTTATGTAGTTATATATAATTTATA
>NW_010402871.1:0-210 GCF_000710305.1 Buceros rhinoceros silvestris | reverse complement strand
TCCTGGCTCCCTGCCCCAGCATCTCTGAGAGCACTTTTTTCTTTGGGAAGGAACATCTTTACTTGAATTAAACTGTATTTTTTTAGTAAGATGAAACTAAAGCTGCTTTATCTGTGACTCGTTCTGAAGAGCACGGCTCGGTAGCTGTGACGTGGCTTTACTGATCTTCGGCAAACTCTAACTCAGACTGGCTTTCGCCAGGTCCTTTGT
>NW_010402870.1:9309-9797 GCF_000710305.1 Buceros rhinoceros silvestris | reverse complement strand
GGCACTGCAAAGCTTTTGTATGTATACACACATATATAAAATATTAAGTATATATAAAAATATTAATAAACCCCAAGTAGAAAAATAAATTAAACACAAACATTCTGAGAGTTAGTTATTCACCCCAGTCCTAAGATCCAGGGAGGAAGAGCTAGAATCACTCAGATGTCCCACCCTACATCTCATTTTTCAAGCAGGTAACTTATACTTCTTCCCTGAAACTTAGCCCAACAAACTCAGGATAAACATTTTGTTTTCAGATACTAAGAAGGTCAGGAATCCAGGATACTATCATAGCACCTATTTATAAAAGTGAAAATAACATGTAAGGTGGGGGAAGGAGCTCAGTTTTTCTATTCGTATGTTCGTGAGCTAGTGAATAAGTAAATACTCACCAATTCCAAACATAAAGTATTGAAGCGGTACCAAAATCACAGCAGGAACTACAATTAGGCCAAGACCAGCTTGAATCTGTGGAGTATAGCCAT
>NW_010402870.1:0-9214 GCF_000710305.1 Buceros rhinoceros silvestris | reverse complement strand
GTAGGGAAATTAGTAAACCAGAATTACTTGATTGCTATAAAGCACAAGGCAGTAAAAGTGAATTGTTAGCATCATCAAGTTTTTAGGGTCTGGAAAAAAACCCACTGAAACACCAGAAGTCACTCCCTAGCCCTTGATATTCACAGAAAGACAGAAAATAGAAATAAATTTGGAGTCTGTATCTCCCTGTGATCATCTCACAATGCCTTTTCTGTTGTAGTCCATAATTTTTTTTTTTTATTTTAAAACTAGTAGGCAGCAATTAACAGGTGGTACTAACTTCCATACTATTGCAAAGAAGAGATAAGTGCTCTTATTCCCTTAAAGTAGGAAAGTAATTTTAATATATTTACCTTGGAGAAAAAGAACAGTGCCTACCACAGCAGCAAATATGAGGATGAAACCTGTTAGAATAATACCAATTTTCTTCCGAGGTACCATTTCATATTTTAACGCTTAAAGACAAAACAGAGACAGAGAGGAAAACAATCAGACATCTCTCTCACTAAGATACACAGATTTTATGCTTTAGGACTGTAGCCCTAAACAAACAAACAAACAAACTCTTAAGAAGTTAGAACTACGTGTATAACCAAGATGTCATTTGTTTTCATTGTTTTATATGGTTAGTATGGCTTACTCAGATAAATGAAACCTGGCATGGGTGTCCTGATCAAATTCTTACTTCCATCTTCTATACAATTCACAATAACTTTGGGACATGGTACAGGTTAATTCAAGCAGATGCACTGCTGACATCTGAATAATGTTACAGTGAATTTATTACTCAGGTGAGTGTCAGACAAGGATTTAGAAATTCCAGGTTTAATTCTCTACCCTGTGACACTGTGTGGACTCCCCAAGGGAACAGGGTGATGTTCCCATCTCACTAGAATGCTTTGAGGATGAGCAGATATGGGATGATCTCCATGTTCAGATACCACAGACAAGACTAATTTCCAGTAAAACTGCACTGCTAACTAGCTGCCATCTAGGAAAAGGCTGATGCCAGTGCAGAGTTTCAAAGCAGCAGCACCTGAATAGTCTTTGGAAGAGAAGGAACATTACAAATACACGTTCATAAAAGGCTGTGCTTGTTACTGCCCTATAAACTGCTAAAACTAAGACACAAAAAAAGAGGTAGCTCTTGCTCCAAGTTTGAAAATTAATATACCAACAATCTTGGTATATACTGAAATTGCTGACTGCAGAGAACAAAAAGTACTGTTAAGTAACTTCAAAAGAAAAACAAAGAGCACCTACAAAATTAACATGCCGTGTACATGCACTGCACTAGCACAAAAAAAACCCCACCCTCACAAGCATACAGTACTCTTTCCTGTAATTTAAACACTGTCTTTCATCATATTCACATTGCCTAACAGAACAGGACTCCAGTCATACTCTCAAGCACTACTGTCATTTAAACCAAAAACTTAGTTGTAATAGTAGTAATATCAAAAGCTTCCTGCACATCTTTACTGGAAATTCACCTTTTTTTCATACTATAACTGCTAAATAAGGAAAGCAAGACACATAGGCAAAAATAAGTAATGGATACACTACACTTAAATCCTAAAAGCCAATTCTGTAAGAAAAAAAAAAAAACAAACCCCCAAACCCCATCCCAAACCAAACAACAACAAAAAAAACCAAACCCCAAAACCCACCAAACACGTGTTCCCCACCACAAACCCAAGAAAAAATATATTCCCAAGTGTTATACAGAAAAATCAAGTCAGCTTAACAACTATTTAGAGGTATACTGTAGCACTGTCAGATTCACAGGTTAACTAAACCAGTGCAAATTGAAGGAAGGGGGAAAAACCAACAAAAGCGAACAGTAAGTACACACACAAAGTGCAGAGATGCAAAAAAATCCAAGCAGGCTGAACTTACTCCTGTAAAATGACAGTGCTTCTCCATGGATGTATCCATGCATATTTCAGGACAATTATTACTTTCCTATCGAAATGCTAAAAAAGTTCTGCTACAAATGCAAGCACCATCTTTCACCTTACACGGATGTCTTTACGCACACGAGTGATTTCAACACAAATGAGTAACTGTGAGAAATAAAAGCCAATACTTACCAATAACTCCAAACTGAGCCAAATACAAAATAATAACTAAGAACAGCAACGCTATGATGACAGCCCTTTCCACTAGAAGGAACCATGATCCTGGAGGATAAAAAAACAAAAACAGTAGGAATAAAAAACAAAAACTGAGGTTATTACCTTTACATCTGTTGATCCTGTTAGGCTATGGTCTAGATTGCTCAATAATGCATGTAATATTCAGAACTAAGAGTTATAACATGCTAAAAAAGCTGTGACTTCTGCCTATGTTTTTTTCACTCTGATCACGAGTGTGACAACCTGTTTTTTCAGTATTTCTAGTTACCCTAACATTTCCAAAATGGAGGTCTTAATCTCCACTGGAGCAGAGGATGTGTACATGCTATTGTCTGGCAGTATAAGCTATATAGCTTGTGGAACTATGAACAGCACAGTAAATCAGAAAAAATAGTGTATTTAGGCTAAGCAGCGAAAATACAAAAAGTCCTATTTGATGATTCCCCAGTTACTCTATTCTACCTTCAACTGCTGTAATTCCTAAAGAAATTCAGATGTGTGATAAGGAATACAGGAGCTAAGCTAAGTGAAAAGGAAACACTACTTTGTTAATTTTAAAAATCAAATATTTTCCTTTAGGTCTTCCCACCATCATCCATTTAGCCTTCTTTCCCCTGCATTTTGGATGCCTTAGGCTGTTCAGTCACTCATGCTGAAAGACCATGTAAGTCACCTCCCAACATAAAATTCTGAAAATATCTCCACTGAACTAGAAAATGTAGTTGATTCTTGCATCTCTCCTCATAACTACATTTAGATTGACTCACTGGAATCCAAAATCTCAATTTCTTACATTATACTTGCCATAACTCCTTTGCCTGCACGTTTGCTTCCGAAGATATTTCTGATCTTCATTTAAAGCATACTCCATGCACTTTCTCTCTATATTTAAAAGCTGTATCTGCAGCTCCATATATGGAATTAAGTAGCAGTATCTCACATCTTTCAATGTCAAGGAAATACCTTGAGGACAGCTTTACATTCACAAACTTCCCTCTTCCCACAAGGGGTCATGTAAGAAGATGTGGTTACAACGTAAATACAAGGTCATCATAAAATGCGAAGAATATCTGCCAACTTCGTTATCACCAAAAGAAACCTAATTTAACGAATTGTTTAAAGGAAGGCTTTTTCCTTCATTTGCATTTTCAAAAAAGTAACTAATATTGAACAGTAGCTTCAATGTACAGTTGCTGTTCTCTAGCCAAATCCTACAAGCAAATCCCAGCAATGACGTTCAATACAACTAAGAGTTATTAATGAATTGGAAGTATTGAATTGGAATTATTAATGAACTGAAAGTATCTGCCAGCAGAGACTCTAAAGCAGCTTCACTTCCCCTGTAGCATGTCCAGATGACACTAACAGGTGTTACAAATAGAAAAAAAAGCAGCCATTAAGACTGGTATCTGTTAGGATTTCAGCATGCAACATGGAACCACAAATGGTTCAGTATCACGAGTCTAAATAAACACTTAATGTCTGGAAATGCTTGCAATACTGGTACATGCAACATGCAAATAGGAGAAACAGCTGAACACCTTCTCCTAGTAATTCATTTCCCTTACTCTGATGCTTCATAACAATAAACTCCCAGCAAAAACCAAAGCATTGTTTTGAGAGCAAATAGAAGGAAGTCAGTTCCAAACTAGTAAGAGAGACTTGCAGACATGGTTGTGGGGTGCGAGCGCTGAGGAGAGAAGAGGGAAAGGAAACACGGGAGGAAGAGGGAGGGGGAGAGAGCAAAGAAGGGGAGAAAAGAGGAAAAGAAAAAGGGTAAACTTTACAGTCACTCTGCTGTGAAGATAACTGATGAGGAAAGAGTGTGCCCAAAGATGAGGGCACTGGCCCTCACAAATATTGCTCACTCTGCTACCCACTTCCTAGGGGAATCAAGGAATTCCGCAAAATGAGATGAAGAATAGTTGGCTTGTACAAAACTGTCTTTGTAAAAGCATCAGTTTGAACATATTAGTAGTGACAGCATGAATTCATTGCTCAGAAATGACAGAGTGAAGACTGGTACAGGACTTCCATTAATCACTAACCCTTTTCAAAACTCACTTGCTACACTTTCTCTTATTAGCTTATTATCTCATGAGTCTCTCTAGAACAGTGAGGAACAAGCAACAAAAAATTAAGCAGAAGAATTTAAGAGAGAACAAGCGACTGTTTTACCTTCAGCTAAACCCTCAAACATAAGACTAAGTTTTATATTTTCTAGCACACTCTCTCAAACCTAATGTGACCTCCCAACTATAAATTCTTCACCAACCACATCTTTCCTCTGGTGCTGGGGTACTTTCCTCGCCGCAACTGACAACTAGAAAATGAAATTAGAAAAATTACATCAGTTTCCTGCTTTGTAGTCTTTATACTCTTTTCAAAATTCTACACACAGATAAAGTAAAAATAAAACAATAAAATTTGTAAATGGAACTAGATTCTACTATATCCTCAAGCCTTGTTTCCTCTTCTAGAGCTTAACACTGAGTGGCAAAAACAGGCCAAAAAGGTTGAGCAATGAAGAGGCTCTAAAAAAAGGAAGGAAACTGCATATACCTCTTGCCGTGTTTTTGCAGAATGGTTTTGTATTATTCTCACTCTTTTTCAGTGGCTGTGCCCCTCTCAATCTATTTCAGGATCACTTTTGTTTTGCAGTGTATATGGTTAGACCCAACTGTGAATTCACACAGATGTTTGCAGCAGGACACAAGTAATATTTGTTTGAGGCTTCAGAAATATTTTAAGGACACATGCAAAAAAGTCCGAGCACAGTGCACAGGTAAGACTCTATGTGCTACACATATGTAACATATTCAGTGCTTCTGAGAAGCCTTCCAGAAGCAAGAAGCAAGTCTCCTGTGCAGAAGAGATAAACAATACACACATACGTTCAGTGCAACTGTCACTTCTGCAGAATACTAGACAGACTGCATATATACAGCAGATTCTGTTATCCAGTAGCTTAGGTGCTGAAGCACACGGGCAGTGCCTGATCAGATAAGGTATAATGGCTCACTAAATCGGAAGTTCATCACTTAGTCACCATTATTTTAAACATTGCCTTCTAAAGACAACATTTAATGCTAGACAACTGTAATTAGTTACCATCTAGTAGTAGCATTTTCAACCTCACTGGAAAACTGCCTACCTTCAGGTCAAGTTTTAGAGCTCTTACACAGAATTTCTACTCGTTCTACCTGTAATTTTTCCAGCATAGCTGAAGATTGCAAGTTGCAATTCTTCAAAGAAAAGATCTCTGCAGCAAGTGTGATGGACACCTACACCTCGGTATTACAAAGACATTAGGAGTATGTTTTAGCACGTAACACACCAACATAAGGGTGCTGAAAATATCACCAACTATAATCTAGATCATGTGGGAAAGCATAGATTTTACTATATTAGACAAGTGATCTTCAGACATTCTTCCAGAACGAAAAAATGTGTTCAGATCTTCCCCACAGAAGCACGCCATTCTAACCTAATCCAAAATAACTCATATTAGCATGCAAGTTAGAAGGCCTGGGTGCTACATTTTTTGTATTTTCAATTTAAGTAATACATGGTCACGTTCATTATTTTTCTCTTTCCTGTAAGATTTTGCTTGTTTTCTTTCACAACAGGTTCTAAAACAATGGCAGGCAACTCACCTGGGATGTTTTTAAGTTTAAATGTTACTTTTCCTTCTCTGTTTTCTTCTGTTACTTGACAAGTGTAATTTCCATCATATGCTTCTGCACTGTCAAGCCTTAGAGAGGCATCACCATTGGGTAAAGCTGTCTGAGATACCAAGTTAGCCGATGGAACCGTTTTATCTCTGGAAAACTCCTGTGTTGCTCCATCAAAAGAAAAAATTTGTTTTTCTTCTTTCAACCATATAACAAACATGACTTTTACATTCTTCTTCTTAAGATCAGTCACATAGCAAGGTAAAATGACAGTTCTATTACAGGTAGTTGTTTCAACATCTGTCGCAGTAAGCGTCAACCGGGCAGAACCTATAAAAAAAAATGAAAATTGACACATTCAGAATTATTTCTTAATACATATAAGAGAAGAAAGAAAAGAGAATTACAAGACCCAGCTTGGGAAAACAAAACAAGCTCTCCCAACAAAAAGAGAACATGCTTTAAGAGAGTAACAAAAGACTGAAAAAAGGCATTATTGTAATTCCACCACAGCCCCTCTACTCAGACATAATCATCCTTACATCCATTTAATGTACAGATTCCATAGCCTATCATAAATTACAAAAAAAAAAAGGTAGTAAAACTTCAGGCTGTTACTTATGCAGACACTTCCTCTAAAATGCTCTATGCAGAAACACTGCATTAAGATCGGTTTTCTGCAAAGCATATACATAACATAACCGCAGGTTGCTCCACTGATGTTCAAATTTTTGCTGCTGATCACCCAAGTGTCTAAAAGCAGAGGTCCAGACATCAGCTCCACATAGGCATCCTTTACATTTTGTCAAGGACATGGGGAAAAAAAATCTACTTTTACACTTCTGAGAAAAGACAGGCAGAGCAGCTTAGTCAATAAAGGTTTGTCATTTGTTCCTTCTTTCCTCTGAAGGTGGAGCCAAATGCCCATAGGTTTAGATTGTTTCTTGCAAATTCCCTCTCTTACCCTTTCTGATGGAAGAGGTGCACACACAATACCATACATTAAAGAAGATTATTACATACTTACTATTTGAATGCATACACAACAGAATTGAAAACCGATTATTTGTAACAAAACGATCTGTGTTATAAATTATTAACATTACTAACCAAAGCATTCCATGCAGGTAATGAAAAATCACCACCACGCAGGATTATGTTGTCACTGCTGGTTTTTACCATTTCTCTTCTATACTGCACCACAGTTTGAAAACAGTACTGATTAACCACTGTTTCAAAACAGACCTAAATCCCATGCCAAGCTTTTACTGGAAATGAAGATCCATTCATCAGTTCTTGATGATACCAAAAATTATAATGTCAGCATTTAAATTACACCAGGAGTCAGAAGAAAGGCTAATTAAACTCTGCAAGATATAAAGGCTTTGAATCTTTTATTTTCTGTATTTTTCCTCGTTTGTGTGAAATTGCAATTTAGTTTAATAGCTGTCATAGTAGTCATTGCTCCCCCAAGTCCCAGGTGCATTAATAACTCAAAATCCTTGACAATACCCATCTGGTAAAACCAAGTATGGGAAAATATATGTACTGTAAAACAAGATCAACAACGTAAGCATAAAGATCTACAAACTGGAGTAACTCCGATGACTTCAGAGGAACTACTGGTATTCACAAGCACAAACTAGCTCAGAATTGTGGTATGTATTTGATGACAAAATTCCATTTGGGGAAGGGAAAACGAAAGAAAGAAAAAAGACAGTAAAAGTTGTGTCACTGTTTCCTGTAGCTCATTTTTTTCAAATCAAGAGTCTCACATCTAATTTAAAAAGCACCGATCTTTGAAACATTGCTTTAATATTCTCACATAAGTCAATGGATTACTATTGAGTATTAAAATCTTATAATAAACCGACTCTGTATGTATTACGCATGACACACTTTACAATGAAGAAAGAATTATTCTCTGGTTCACTCACTGTTTTGCATTTTTTTAAACTGTACATCATAAAAATATAAGTTACAAAAGCAGAACAAACAGAAACTGTACCCAAACTTGAAACTATGCCCTAGTTTGGCATAAAAAGTTTGGCGTAACTAAAGTTATGGCATAATTAAAAATTGAGTGCACACAATTAAAAGCCATAGTGCTTCAATGGTTCTTCATGAAATAAATTTCATGTTTTATTTTAATACTACCTCACAGTAAAATGTTTCTCAGAGTGTGGGGTTGGGTTCTGTTGTTTGGGGGGTTTTGAGTGATATTTGTTTTTTAACTTTCTCCTTTAGAATTAGCACACTTACATTTCATAGGAAGAATTTATTCACTATTGGCCCCCTTTCACTGAGGAAAGGTGATTTTCATCTAAAGGAAGCAACTAGACTTCCAAATACTTACCAAAGCAAATAAAAGCCCACCATCTTAAAGGAAGTAAAACAAACTGATGAGTTTTTACCCCAGTATTAGCACAGAACAGCAGGGAGCTGTAAATTACCGATTCCACTGGTTTGCTGCTGTGTAGTCTATGAGAGCTGGTGTGTTTTTCCTGAAGCCAATTAAGACGTACTCATGTCAACTGCTCCACCAGCAGAACGTTAGGGAAATAACAAGCAGGCTGCAGAGAGCCACCATCAGAGGCATACAGACAATCATTAGCAGCTTTTGTCCCCTCCAAATCTCACCGCTTCAGTAGAAGAGGTTGTGTGGCTGCTATCTCACTAAAGGGAACCTGACCACCTGCTTCAGATGCTACTTCCACTACCAACTTCTGACATTGTTCTTTTGGCATGAGAAAGTCATCAGAACCCTCTCACAAGTTCCCAAATCCTGCAGGCAACGGACTAGGTGTGCTCCTCAGCCTCAAACTTTCTCATGGATTATCAGCTTGGAGGCGTCACTCCTAAGTGTAGAAAATTTTAGAGCCTTATACTAAGCAGCTTGTGGGGCCTGCTTCTAAAGAACATGCAGTCATGAAGTTGCCACAGAAAGGTTAGTGCAAATTATATTTGCAGTGCAAATTCGGGAATACTGCATGTTACTGTCAGAACTGGCTAAGCTGGGCAGCTGCACCTGATGCACACTTGCACTTCTCACCGACTACAGAACATCCTGGAGCACTCAGCGTTTAAGCGAGTCTGCTGCTAACTCAGGAATCCAGACAGGAATTTTGATACTGGCTTTAAACACTTCAGTTTAGATGTGCTGCTTACTGACAGAAGAACAATCTCACATTTGCTTCTCAGTGACAGTGCCGAAATTTTTTAACTCTCCCTGCCCCCACCTTCTTCCTGAGGCACAGAAAAATAAGTCACATTGCAAAATGTCATTTACATACCAGTGACACCCAAACTTTTTTTTTAAGATCAAGAAATGCCGTCCAGCCTAGAAACGGTACAGCAGATGACCAGTTTTATCATCGCTATTTCTTCAATCAAGCACACTAA
>NW_010402869.1:20261-37166 GCF_000710305.1 Buceros rhinoceros silvestris | reverse complement strand
CGTCCGGCCCCCGCCGGGTGCCCGGCAGCGCCCGCCGCACGGGCCGGAGCGTGGGTGGGTGTCGGGCTGACACGCACACGGCAAAGAGCGGGTGGAGCAGGTCTGTCACCCTTCCGAGGTAAATACTGCATCTTTCTCTGTCCACTTCTGTCGGTCAGGAGCAGTGGATGAAGCTCCCCCCTCACCCCGCCAGCTCGAGCTTCCTTTGCTGCCATTGTTACATCCTTTGCTAATCGCTAAGCCGAAGTGCGTCTAGGTGAGATGTGGGTCTTAGGCAGCTTTCACGGGATCTGGCACTCCCTCTGCATTCGGTTCCCACTCGATTCCTGGAGAAACTAACAGAGCAACACTTCGGCTGCTCCAGAAAATGTCTGTTCTGTATATGATCACCATCTGTAAGCAGTTTTCCACGCATTATAGAAGCAAAATTTTTGTTTTCATCTCAGATGTGGAATAGGATCATGATATTAAGGAGAGAGAGGAGCTGTGAAGTGTTTTGGACAGCAGACAAGAGGAACAAAGAACCAGTCTACAGTCCAGACTCACGCTGGACTATGGGTCTATCTTCAAGAGTTTCACTAAAATATATCAAAACCAGTTTGCCGTACAAAAATCATTACCCAACTTGGGTAACTACTAAAAAAATAAATCAGCCGTAAAACATACAGTCATACACCTGCTGGCTTCACTGGATGCTCTTTGCTTTTGCACTGGAAGGAGGAGGAAACAACAGATTCCTATTTATTTCTCCATTCTTCACAAGTTGCTTACAGAACATTTTTAATTGGATTTGATCCTTGAATGCTTAAAACAAAAAGGCATCAAACTTCCAGCACAGCTAGCAGAGATATAGCAGGTGAAATCCTGTCTCTATTGGCAAAGCAGAACTTCAGCAAAGTTCAGATTATGCTTATTTTTTCTTTAGCTCAGGAAAAGTTAATTTTGTATATAAGTTCTAAATTTTTAAACTCAGATTTCAACATAGTTAATTTATTATATTCCTTAATTGCTACATTCCTTAATTCCAGCATTGCTAAATGTTTTTTATTGAAAGTATACGCAGTAAAATAAAATACTGTTTCATCCAATATATATAACATCCAGAAAAAAAACCTTATTGTCACATATAAAGAATAGCCTGGGAAATTAATATAATTTTAGCTGTGAGACAACTTTTAGGTTGGAAGGCTAGATTTGCCTTCATCTTAATCTATTGTAACATGCATTAGTACATTGTGATGCACCTTAGAGCACGGGCTGAGTTAAGCTGATGTTTAGTGTACTCTCTTTCCTATAAAACACTCTCCAGGTTAATGACATGCATCAGTTTCTAATAGCAGAGAATGAAATGGTGCTCTCTATGTAGTCCAGAAGAAGCAGGAAACAAATTGCCTTTTGGAGGTAGAGAGTGGGAGAAATTATCTTGCAGTCATCGTGACTGCAGGGCACAAGCTTATCACTACAGTGACAACAGGAAAGGAGAAGGAGAGGTCACAATATCAGAGTACCAAGACTGTGAAATCTGTCAAGAGACAAAGTACCAGAGTGATGGTGGCACAACAATTTGTGTATGCAGGAATAAATATGCTGTGATTCATACTCTATGTCTAACGAGTCTATGACCAAGCAGAAACAATGGCAGAAGAACTCCTTTTCTATGCTCCTGAGTTGCCAGTGGAAATATTAGAATACCAAAGCAGCTAGAAGTAACAAAACCCAATTAAACCTCAGCTTTCACATAATTTTGAATATTGATAGACTGGATAAGAAATGCTTATTCTTTACCTTATCTTTTTTTGATGTATAAGAAGCTCAGAAGCTTATTTAAGATGCTTTAATTTCTGTCACATGCAAAAGGCAAAAATTTCCACATTGCTCTTAAAAACCTTTCCCTGTCTTTTCACAGCCATTTCTAACCCCACTAATATCCACTGATCTCTATTGTGTTTATTTTTACTGAAAACTCTCAGTGAATTTGTTTCCTTCAAAAATAAATCCAGCTGGATAATACTTTGAATGTATCCAAATATTTAGAGCTTTCTGGAGTAAAAGGCCCTAGAACTGGCAAAAATCCCTTCACTACTTTACACAGGTAGACCACGGTTTTTCAATGCCTATGAAGTTTTTCTGATAAAACAGTGTCTGAAAATGTATCTGAGCTAAAGAAGAAACTGTCTAGGTCTTTCTCAAATTTTGTAAAACCAAAGAAATAAATACATATTAATATTTGTATAAAAATATTTATTTCAAAAACCCAGAAATTTTTGAATGAAAAATCTTTTTATCCAAACAACCAGATCTTTAACTTGATAACCATCTTTTCTGGCAAGAACTACTTCACATTTTCTTCTTTTAGAATTTCAAATCTTAGACAAACTCTCATCATCATCATCATGTATCTCAGAAATACACTATTTACTAAAAAAAATCTGCTCAGAGAAAAACCCAGAATCATTTGTCAATGAATGTCTCATCTTTTATTCATATTCTCTACACAAAAGGTAGTGCTAAGTTAAAACTCTGGCTAGAATAAGTTCCTAGGAATGTTAGAATACTTCAATCTTGGGGATCTAAGTGAAAATAAGAAACAAGAAAGAAGAGAGCAAAAGAGAATTTTTTCTCTTATAAAAGAGAAAATTAAGGCCAGAACTTCTGTTTCTAACAGGTCACAGGAGACCTGCCGGAGTTGAAAACTGCCAATGATTTAGTGGTGTTCTCACCTCAGATGAACTGACACAATTAATCCCAATGGCATTACGGTAGCAGCAAAAAAGACAGTTTGAACTGGCAAGTAGTATTCAACCCCCCTTGACAAACATGCTACTTACAGTTTTGCATGGTCATTGCCAGCCCACCCCCTCACCCTCACCCCCCATTCACCTCACAGGGATCTGGGCAACACACCTGGCAGGCATGAGAATTCTTCTTCTCTTCCACAGTCACCCATGACCTTTTCTATTTGAAAAGTATACGTACTCCCTTTTTATACTGACAAAGTTTTCTTAGATGACCATTTCTGTTCTACTTTATTCCTCTCAGTGTAAGCTTTCAGCTTCAAGGAAAAGATAAAAATAGTTTCTAAAATGACAGTATAGGCTTGCAAAATTTTGACATAATTGACATTTTTCAGCAGTGGGTTAAGGCAACATTTTACGGCACAGTTATTGAAAATTATTTGGCAGTTAATTCCCTATATTAGTTTTTAACTTTTTGACTTTTTATTTACTTATATCCAAACAAAAGAAAAAATTAGAAGACTTTTCAAATTCTATTCTCCCATTTCTGTAATGTTTTAATTCAGCAGCTCTTTGCACAATCATTTCAAATTATATAGAAAAATTGTATCTTGTTCCACACAGTTTAAGAATACGACATTTTCTGTGGCTGAAAAGCAAAAATAGCCTTCTAATTGCAAAGGAATTGCAATAGCTATGAAATCAAATCCTGCTGTACTTTCCACAATTATATGGGTTTTCTTTTCTTAGAAGACACAAAGTAAAATAATTTCTTGAAATAACAATGACATAATAGCTATAGTCAAAAATTAAGTTTACATATAGGAATTCCTATTATTTTATTTTATGTTTAAACATTCTTTCCATTTAGGTATTTCTCCTAATTCTTTTTTAACAGAAGAAGAATATTCTTCTTTTTCTCTTTTAATAGAAAAAGAAAACTTTAATATACAAACAAATGCAATTTTTTTCTTTCACATTACACCAGTGTAAATTAGAAGTAATTGCAACAATGTCAATTAAAACAGCTGTTGGGGAAGGCTAAAGCATAAAGTGATTAAGCACTTCATAAAACCACAGCTGTCATGATAGACAGTACATTGCATGACAGTAGGTCAAACTAAAACCTAGAAGAATTATTTACATAACTTAATCAGATAACACCTTGTCTATGAGTAATTGGCTTTTCAGAAACACTTGCACATGTGAGAACATTTGCAAGTGTGTGTACCTCTGTACTCAGTACTGGCGAGGCTACACTTCAAACACTATGTTCAAACACTATGTTTTGGGCCCCTGACTACAAGACGGTCATTGAGGTGCTGGAGTGTGTCCAGAGAAGGGCAACAAAACTGGTGAAGGGTCTAGAGCAAAAGTCCTATGAGGAACAGCTGAGGGAACTGAGGTTGTTTAGCTTGGAGACAAGGAGATTCAGGGGAGACCTCATTGCTCTCTACAACTACCTGAAAGGAGATTGTAGCGAGGCGGGGGTCAGTGTGTTCTCCCAAGTAAAAAGTGACAGGACAAGAGGAAATGGCTTCACGTTGCACCAGGGGAGGTTTGGGCTAGATATTATGAAAAATTTCTTCACTGAAAGGGTTGTTATGCATTGGAACAGGCTGCCCAGGGACGTGGTGGAGTCACCATCCCTGGAGGTATTTAAAAGACATGTGGATTTGGTGCTGAGGGACTTGGTTTAGTGGTGATCTGGCAGTGCAGGGTGAACAGTTGGACTTGATGATCTAAAAGGTCTCTTCCAACCAAAACGATTCTGTAATTCTATGAATGCCTTTTCATGTAAAATACTTTTTACTTAAAAACAAGGTCCTCCCTGCCATCTTACCCTTCCTTTTGAAAAATCCTATCCAAAATGCAAGAATAGTGCCGCAGGGAGAGTGTAGTTCTGGTACTCACAGGTTAGGTTCTTTCTAATCAATAGGCCATGTTCCTCTAGAAGACTAGGTCTCCAGTGATGCACCATCTTCATGCTTTAAGAAGCATAATTACAACGCATGGTAAGGAGCCCCAGGCTAGGGAGCTTTTCTTAAATAGAAAACTCATGAGTACTTGAGTACTGGTCCCATGAGACATCACCTCTATAATTTCCAGAGAGAAACATTTTATTTTAATTGTTGAAAAGACAACATATTCTTGGTATATAAGTCTGTTAATTGTTTGTATCATTCATTAATATTAATGATATTAATGGCAGCTGAGAGAAAAATCATGAAAGCAAGCAAGATAACCAATGTTTCCTATTTTAAATATCCTCAGAGATCTTCTGGAACAACACTTGCAGACATTATGGACTAAAATGAACTACCAAAGTTAAAATGTCCTGTCCTTCAGGGGTGCTGACACTTGTTATTCCTATTGGCCTGAGTAGGAATTTTGAGTTTATAGCACCGTTGAGCATCACATAAGTTTTATTTAAGTAGTTACTTTTTAGGCACTCAAGTCTGAAGAAAAAAAATCGGCTATTTAGTGTAATCTTATGAAAACCTGTGTGACTTGCAGCACTTTGGATTCGCATCTCAGAAGCATGTCTATGCTTAGAAAAGTAGCCTGGAATCTCCTCAAATAAATCTGAAGTGAAAGTTCCATCAGGAACGTAGAATCTACTACAATTCTGAATTGGCAGAAAAAGAAGTGCAAAGTAATTCCAGAATATCACTAGTGCATAAGTAAGCATTCCTTGAAAATAAGTCACTCATTTATAGAAACAGGGTATAAACAAATGATGTTTGAGACTTCTTTCAAATACTTAGAGTTCTTTATATGATAACATTTTAGAACATTCCACAGCATCTAAAATATATAAAAATAAATATCTACAGTATTTACAAAGTATGATACAACTCAATCTTTAAAAAGGCTTGTAAAGACATGTTCTTTAGCTCATACTGAGGTAAGAAGGTTTCTGTAAGACTGAGAAGAAATAGGAGAGGCAGTCGTTTTGGAGGAATCCCTTTGACTAGTTACTGTAGTCTGTAATACGGTGCCATTCTCTGGTGGTCTTACATGTATTGAGCCAAAGTCATCCTTGCTGTAACTCTGTTGAGGTAAGTTTACTTATGCTAGGGACAAATTTGTCCCACTCTGCATTCTCTGTATTGCCAGTGTCTTCTGAAGAAACTCTCACAGCTTCATCTAAATCTGAAGTCATGTTCATTCCTGGTATGTGGAGAAGCAGTTCCACTGATTTCAGTGGGCTGACTGCAGCTGGGATACCTGTAATGGAAAATAAAGATTTTAGATTATTTTACTGTTTGTATTAGGTAGCTGACTGTTGTGATTGTCACTCTCTGAACTCTGTGCAGGGGATGATCTATTAACAAAATGATCTGCCAAGAAATGTTCCAAATTGCACCTGCAAATTTTACATGAAGACTTCTTGACTGAAGTCTAAGGGGATTTCTGATACATAAACCTTGATTTTCTTACTTGTAAACATTTTTAATGTGTTCTACTACTTATTTAATATGCATTTAAAAAAAAAAATGCATGTGGTTCCTTATCCAGACGTCTCCGTGACCAGCAGGGCACTACAGCTTCACGTGTATGAGTCAGTCACGGAATAGTCTGGGTTGGAAGAGATCTTTAAAGACCATCTAGTCTAACCCCTATGCCACGAGCACAGGACAGGCAGCAAGAAGAGAATGATGACAATTAATAAATACAGAGTAAAATACAACCTACAGCCACACCGTCATCTGGGTTTCATGGCTGTAACCTTGCTTTTGCCATTCATATCGGAATGGCAACATACTGGAGAAGAGCAAGCTGAATTCAGGGGAAAAGAAGTCCTTCTGTAGTAAGCGAAAAGAACAGAATTCCTCATAGGTAGATTTTTAAATTCTTTTTACATATATATTGTAGGAACAGATTAGCTGTCCGTGGAGATACCAGTTTCTCTGTTATCAATATACAGCTTATTTATTCCTGTCCTAGCCTATAGTGTCTGAGACAACTTGTAGACAATGAGGTTCACATCCCTAGGAGAGGAGGGCTGAATCCCGTAATTGCAGTCCCTTGCAAAGTTCTGCTGGGATATAACATATAATATAATGAGAAATATAAATTATACATTTTTATATATAATAACAGGAAATATAAAATAATAAATTATATGGCATTTTCCATCTATTCACAAAGCTAGGAGTGGCTTCCCAGCTGTTCCTCAATACATGCAATAACCCACCCAACAGGAAAAAGAACAAAAATTGTGAGAGGAGAAGTTAATGTAAATTTCTTATTTGATCAGCCCAACTCACACCAGAATGCTTGTAAGCAGATCATTTGAAATAGTCAAGGACATTCAGGTAGTTCAATCTGTACACCCAATTTTGATTAAAATATTTGTTGTAAAATAAACAACACCTTCAGTGAATTAGTTCTGAATAGGATATGGCTGTTTACAAACACATTGCAACGCCAAGGAAAATGATTTTCATATATCCAGGTAGCTGTTCTTCATTTACTTAGGAGTCTAAATGAAGTAGGGATCCTAAGAAAATATTTCTATAAAATACGATTACCTTACCTCCTCCCCAATTGCAACTCAACTTTTGAAGTAAATCAGATGAAATTTTGTTTTATCAATACATACACAAAGTTGTAGCATATTCTATAAAATATTTCTTGTAAGTCATTTTTCTTTCCGTCAGTTCTTAATTGTAAACACCTGTCTCTCATTGCATTGTGCTCATTGTATGCACAATTAAATTCTACTTTCACAGCATCAAAATACACAGGGGCAAGTATACTACCAGTGGGTAACGGGTGCAGTACCATTTGCTGGAATTGTGTTTATGTTGGTTAATACAACGTGTTCTGAAAGTTTTGCAATGTTATCAAAATTGCTGATCTGGGTTGTCAAGGATTTCCGACTCTCTGTACTGGCACGACCTCTGGTGAGCCGTTCATCGTGGTGACTGCGAATGCCAAAGATGCAACAAGAAAATGCCGCTTTAAATTCTTCTCTAAATTTTCCTGTCAACCACAACAACAACAAAAAAAGACTCGTGAAGAAATTGTACTATAAAGCACATTTCACTAAACTCTATAGATTAGAAAAAAGAAGCTATCTAAAGCAAATTAACCCGAAACACCCCAATGTTCTTCTAATGCAGAAGCAAGAAATCACAAAGACAGAAAGATAGAAAAAACATGACCCTTGTAAGAACATATGTGAGGTGTAGTATGAATGAAGCCTAAATTATTCTTGGCTAGACAGAATGGACAAACTAACATGATTTATGAAATCATGTCAAGGATAGTCTGTTGATGAATAACATATCTAATAAAAACAATTGAGCAATCATAGGCTTAAGTGACTGAATCATTACTTGACATGTGAAATGAGAGGTTATGGCTAAATTGTACTTCATATTTAAAACATTTTAAAAGAAGATTCAAAGTGTTCAACAGCCCATTAGTCTGCTTTTGGGGCTCAAAATAAATTTTTCAGATCATCCTCACACTGCTCACCACAAAAAAACCCTACAGTGGGCAAACGTGAAGTGAGGATCAATAAACTTTTCCTCCCTGTATTTTTAGCTGTAATACCACCAGTTTAGGTTCTCATTCTGCTGTCCATAGCCAAATAAAACAAATAAAAACTAAGACAAATCTATACTAGTATGGAAACATCATCCTGGCTGGTTCTTCGTCCTTGAACGTAGTTGGCACAGACTGGTGATGCAAGTACATTCTCCAAAACCCAATACCTGCATATTAAATGCCAAATGGGGACAGCCCCTGACCTGTGCTACCTCCCACAGAGTATCTGAGCAGTGTTTAGGGGAATGGTAATTGTTTCAGACCAATGTCATGCCAGGGGCTTCTCTGATAAATTAATGGCATGGACAGTCAAATTCAAGCACTTGGACTCAGGCCCTGGCACTGTTTATCTTATTTCTAGGTAGATAGCCTGAATGTAACGGACTACTTCAGGCAACTTACTCCAAGAAGAGGATCTAGCTCCCACCGGAGGAGCTGGGCTGATGTCATTCATCTTACTTGCTATGGCTCATTACACTCAAACTACACATTAAACTTGAATTCTAGGTAACTGTAACTTACCACTGAGGAAGTTATAAATAATAGGATTGGCTGCACTGTTTGCATATACAAGCCAGTGTGAGAATGTGAACCAGGCGTATACTGTTTCTCTGTCATCAGCATGATTAAACATCCCAAAAACCCTAGAGAAAAAGAAAAGCAAACCTGAAAGATGGAAAAATTGGTAATCATATAAAAAGATGTGACAACTTCTATCCTAATGTTATCTCTGATGACCTATTTACAATATCACAGAGAAGATGATTCAACAATGCTTGCTTTCTTGAGAGAGTGGAGTCCTCACCCCATCCCTCAGCCTCCTATCTTGGTGGTTTAGCACAACAGAGACCATCAGCACTTTGCAATGGTGCAGATGCATGACTTTTCTGCTAAGTAGCCAAAGTCAGCTGGTGTCAAATAAGCCAAGAAACGATGGGAAAAGTTGACCAATAAACAGGGGGTCTGGATTTGAAAAGGCACCGAACTGTCCCTAAAACTGAGGTCACAGTAGCAGCTTCTCTCCTCCAGTGGAGTCTGCTTTGCCCAGATTCCTACATCTAACTTTTGCCATTTAAATGAAAATCTAACCACGGGCCTATTCAGCTATTGGTTCAGATTGTAGGTGGCCTGAATTGGCTTCTGGAAATACTTCTTTCCCTCCACATCGCCTATCGAGGGACTTGAGGATGAAAAGTACCTAAATTATCCCTCAGTAAAGTGCCAGAATTGAGTGGGATGCATTTAAGCCTTCTTATCCAACTTGAAACTATTCCTTAAAAATGAAAATGTCCATCAAGTGCCAATAACAGGCTGTTATTTTTTAGGATATTCAAATCTTCTTTTATTTGTCATTATTTATCACTATTGCGGAGGGCTCATGAGATATAACTATGCCAAGGCCTTAGCCTGTTAAGGACTCCACAAAAAACAAGAGTCTACACAATTAAGTCTCAAATAGGAGAAAAAAGGGTAAGAAAATAAAACATCACTTCATAGGTGAACTGAAGGGTTAGCCTAAGGTCTCAAAACTGTAAATGATGGGGCTTGGGTTTGAACTCAGCATTTCACAGTCCTCAGGGCCAAGCCACAACAGTACACTCCCCTGTTAACCTTCAGCTGCTGCTGCTGCTTTAGGTAAATGCAGTTCCATGGGCACATTTACAGCAAACAAGATGTAATCCCATGTAAATGTCAGGTTTTAATGAGGAGACAGGCTAGATCATTTTCATGAGGAAGAGCTTGCTAATAAGGGTTCCACAGGCTGGTCTTTAGTTTAAGTACTAAGGATAGCTTAGATATATTTTTTTTCCTGCAACTGTATGCTGATTTTCCATTTATTGTGAACTAAGTAAGTATATCCTTCAAAAGTATCTGCCAGAGTAACAGGAATCTCGTAACACAGGATTGGTTTTAGACAGAAAGCTTTACCAAGTGTGTACATTTTGGGATAACCTTTACCTTTTCAAGACATTGAGGATGCTAATTGGTAGATAGCAAAGTGCAAAAACCAGGAGGACAACCATTAGCATACGTGCTGTTTTCCTTCTTGCACGAATCTGTTTTATTTCAGCTGCTACAGCGCTAATCTTTGACTTTGTTGATTGTCCCAGCCCTCGGGGCTGTGCTGCCAACTGCAGAGGCTTCCATTTTTTCTGAACGACAGAAGAAGTGCCTGGGATCTAAGAAAGACAAAATAAAGGGCACTTTTTAAAACTAGCACTGTGGGTAGCTCTAACAAGAAAAACAGACACACACAATGTAAGCTTGCAGGGAGAAATGAGGGGGTTTATTAAATTAATTGATGTAGCTGCAAGAAGCAGAGTCAACATCAAAATAGTTTCCTTGCAGAGACAAGCCCTTAATTTAGCATTTATGTGCACCATCAAACCTGATTTAGAACTACTGGAATGTTTTGGCAAAGTTGTGTTGTAATGAACAGAAAATCAATGAAGCAGAACAGGGGATACGTTACTAATGTGTCTATGGACATAACGAAAAATAAAAAAGCCCTTGCACTTACTTCTACTGTGGTTCCCACTCACACAACTGAAATGAGAAATATGATCTTCATACCTGGACATGCCTGTCCTATTGCAAGGGATTTACCCTACCTAGCTGTGGGATGTAGTACTGCCATCTGCCTTTGCCATGCACTACTGAGATAATACACTGTCCAAGTTTCTGATTCTGGGTTACCAGGGATACTTTGATATTCTGTTGTTCTAACTTTGGAGCAGAAGCTTTCCCTTCCTTATCAGTCATAATGAGTTACCATATTGTAGCAAGAACTGGAGATGGAATCAAAGAAATTTAGCCAAATCTCTTCCTCCTCATGCCAAAGATCCACTTGAAGAAATCAGTGACCAGATTTCATGGTAGCTAGATGCAATTTAGATGAAGAGAAACATTATCTTGGCTCAAATTTGTGAACAGCTATTTCTACAGAAATGTTAGACATGACTGTGTACACAGTCTGTACCTGTGTGTGCGGGTAGAAGGGTCTTTTCTAGTATTTAAGCAGTCTTTCACAGCAAGAGGTGATCCAAGGTAGGACTGCATACAAGGTACAATCTCATTGCACTATATAATAAATTGCTAAATCTTCAGGAGTTTGTATTAAGAACCTTTCAAAAGAGCCCTATTTCCCTTAGTCTTTACCTGGCATACACCTAGCCTTTGCTACTGTTACCCCAATAGGCAATAATACTGCAAGAAACTTATATATCCACAGATGCAGAGCTGAACCAGTACCATCTAAGGAGCATAACACCTCAGAAGTGTGTGTGTGTGTACAGAAACATTAACAAATAGCATTTATGTAAACACACATACATGTATTACAAGTGATAGAATGAGAGGAAGTGGCCTCAACTTGCACCGGGGGCGGGGGGTTAGTCTGGATAATTAGGAAAAATTTCTTCACTGAAAGGGTTATCAAACACTGGAAGAGGCTGGCCAGGGAAACAGTGGAGTCTTCATCCCTGGAGGTATTTAAAAGACCTGAAGATGTGGTGCTGAGGGACATGGTTTAGTAGTGACCTGGCAGTGCTGGGTTAATGGTTGGACTTGATGATCTTAAAGTTCTCTTCCAAACAAAACGATTTGGTGATTCTATGATTATGTATTTATTTGTTTAGAAGTTACTTTTAATCTACTTAATGCACAAGAGAACATAGCCTTCTAAGTCACTAATTCCTTGCTAATAATTAAATAAATTACTCAAAAATTTCTTGTATTTGTGGCATGCATTTTTTGTCTTCAGGAAGATGAATCATTAGTTCGAAGATTGTAAAGCTCATAGTTAAAGGTCTGCTTGAAAGACAATTACAATCAGCAATTTTGAAAGCTACTGCACAAAGTACGGTAAGGGTAGTTTGTAAAGCTCTCTTAGCTTTAGTCATCTGAAAATTTGCATCCACAACACACTTCATTTTAAAAAATAACCCTTAGAAAAAGTGCAAGGCGTAGAAAGCATCTACTGTTTGCTGTGTTTTTTCTGTCACATACATGTGGAGGGCTTATTGTACCTTGCAATAGGATCACTATATTTAACTGAAGTTCTGGTAAACAACATAATTTCTTAATTGAAACTATTATCAAATAATACATTTAGAGCACTACATTCATTTGCTCTACATGACTGATTATGGCACACCTGTCACACTTAGAAAAATGCCTGATGTCTGCAGCCAAGTCACAGTTAATAATAGATGTGCAGTGGCTTTAATTTCACTTAGTGCAGCCTCTTATACATAGCACTATCATCTAAGCGAGGAAAAAGACATATGTAATTTTGCATCATTGGTAGTATTAAGCCTGTAGCAGCATTTTTTTTTTGCCACTGGAAAAAAGAGGATCATGCTAATCTTGTCAGCACGCAAGATGTGTAAGGAGAAGTAACACAGTGAAAACATAGGCCAGCTAATACATTTAGGGGGGGAAAAGACCCAACAAAACAGGTTGGTTTCCAGTCGTTCAACTCTGAATCTGAACCAGCATTTTCAAACTATGCACATATTAAGAAAAATTACTTTGTATTAACTTAATTAATGGTCATTTTGAGAGAATTGATAAAGAAAGTCCAGAAGAAAAGGTTAAGAAAGAATATGGTGATAAGGTCATTGGGAACAACAGGACAGATAACTATTCAGCCATGTAGAGCATCTCAGAGCTATGTTAGACTGAATTTAATTTCAAAATTAATCCAGCAAAGCCTTTGTTCTGGTGAAGCATCCCCTCAAATTGTAAAAGTTAAATTTTACCTTCAATTATCTTGTTATTTAACCTTATAAATATAAGAAATTAAAAACAGAAATAATAATTTAAACAGGAAAACAAACAGCAACTCTTGGTTAACTTAATCTGGTTAGAAGACAGAATAATTGCTATTATGATACATGGATGATAACAAAATACCTTAAAGAGAATTTGTTCTTTCCTGTAAGAGATATATTTTGTCAGTGTGTGACTTGATTTTCACATTTAACATGTATATTTATGTATATTTAGAAATCTGAAGTTTACTTGTGATTTCTTTGATGGATCAATTTAAACAGCATGAAAAATGCTCCTGATGTGGCACATATTTTGCCCTGGCCAAGTTTGAGGGCAGCCTCAAATTTGTATGGTATCAGCCACAATGGTGACAGAGAAGTGATTCATGTCTATATCTTCATGGAAATGTGAGACATTGTTAGAACCATATGAGAGGACAGGAGAGGGAGTATCTTCATCATGTCTTCAACAGGATGAATTTATCGTCCTTTTCTAAAAAAATGACAGGGCAGTGGGCGGCAGAGGACTACAGCTCTAGGTAAATCCCAGACAAAGCAGAAGACAGTAGGCAGAACCACAGACTGGTGCATGACAGATTACAGTTCACACCCAGAAAATGATTCTCAAGCTGACACCACTTTGAATTGTCAGAGGGCGAAAAACATTCCTGAAAAAAATTCACATCATTTTTGCCACTTCAATTCAAATGTTCTTTGTGTGCTTGCTTGCTTGGGATTTTTTGTTTAGTATTTCTGTTTTCTTTCCTGTATTGTTAATTTGAAGCTTGAAAAAACATGTTCACATTACAAATCATACCAATTATTTGTCAATAATTCACATCAAATGTTACTGATAACAGCCAGCTTCACATCAGACAATTCCTGTCTGATAGCTGGATTTTCTACTGTAACATTTGTTCAGATTGGACCTGCTTTGACCCTGAGACTTTGTAGAATGAATAATAAAAGAAGACTGTACAGACTAATAACAAAATGAGAAGGTCAGTCCTAACTTTTGACTGCTACAGGAGATTTTACCAGTATAAATAAGGTAACCTAAATTATATTGGTAAGCATTTCAGATACAGTGGAAGAAATCTTCCTTCTGCCTATAGCCAATCTTTCTGTTTTCTTTTTCTCTCTTTCTCTCCCTCTAAGCCCTTCACAGACATGGGCAAGAAAGGGTCTACATTCAGCCTGACTGCCTTCATTTTTTTATGCATCTCAGTGTCTATCCAAGGTGGCTGTAAAGCCACAGTGTCACTGAACTTCGTAAACGTGATGGATGTAAAAGTCCAAGTCTAAGTGACAACATGAAGCATATAGAGACGGTTTTACCTGGGAATCTGCATGTAGTCACAACAACAAGCAAATATTAAGTGACTTACCTGGCGACACCACAGCTTTCGAAATATTTGCAAATAGGCCAACACCATAAGACACAGGGGTGCCATGTATGTCACCAGAAAAAAGCATGTATGATACATTTTGGGGTAAACCTCAGCTGAAAAGAGAATTCAAACACAAAAAGTGCATTTAAATATACATACATTTCAAAATCACTTTAAGCCAAATTATTCATATAGATATGCATCCGTTTTTCAGACATAACAGGTTATAATGTAAGATGTATCCAATGATATTATGGTCAGGACTGATTTTTTTAATCACTTCTATATAAATTCTCATTCTATTATAAGCATGCTTTTATCTCAAGCATCTCATATCACATTATTGCTTTCAGATGATATTATTGCTTTAGGTAGAAGTCCTAAGAAGTTTTACTTTTTATTAAATCAATGAAAGATAGAAAATTTTATTATCTAACAATAGCTAACTAATTACCCAACCTACCGTATCTTTGACGTACTTAACAAGTTGTGCAACTGTCTTTAGTTTTAATTCTGCAAAGGCTACTACGTGTCCCTGAGTAGATTGCAGGCTCTCACCTATAAACAGAGAATGTAGGCTACAGTACACAGGATGCTGATGGGAGGAGACAGACATTTCTTACACCACTTTTTGGTGGCAGAATAAATGTGATTAAAAAAAGAATTAATTCAGTCATGACTTCTAAACTTAGGAAGTTTCCAGGATTATTTTTGACTCAGCTTCAACAATAACAAGTTTGCTACCATTGTGTTCTAGTTTCCTGTGCACCTCTTTTTAAAAGACAAATTATGAATGTTTATCTGCTTAGAGACAAACATGGTACAAGTATTGTGTTTTAAGAATGTTGTATCATAAGCCTCATTATTAGATTATAGCAGAATACGCAGTGAGTGCCTGGAAAACTTGCTTTCCTGTAACATCAAATGTAGTTTGGTATTAGCAAATGTTATTAATTACAACTTAACGCTTATAGATGACCTTGGAAAAGGAATGAATGTTATAGAGAGTGACAATACATAGCAGAAAAGAGAAACTGTGCACTCCATGAGCAGTTAGATTGCATGGTAATCCCAAGCACTGCATTTTGGTTAAAGAAGGAACGTTTATGTTAATTTCCAGACGTTGCAGGGTGATAAGATTGGCAACTAAAACTCTGTATTGATTGTAATTTTAATAGAAAAAAAAGAAAAAAAAAGACTTGCATGAGATTAAAACATTAGTGAGTCAAACTTAAGTTCTGCCTCTTAAAGTGACTGAGAATGTGGACCCTTTCAAACAAGAGGTTCTTTTGCATGCCAGAAGAATTCCTGAGCATTTGATTAGAGGAGGAAATACAAAGACCTGGTCCATGGCTCTCACAGCAGGGAAGAGTAGACCATCATATTAACTCCAGGCTCACCCTCAAAATCAGACTCGAGTAATATCACACTCAGTGTTGAGCCTGAAAGCTCCAGTTGGTTCACCAGTCAGAAAAACTTCAGGGGAACAGGGAAACAGAAACTTGCTATAGCAAAATCCAGCCCATGTTCATTGTTAGTAAAGGTAATAAGAGATGTTGCCTTTGACATTTGTCAGCTTTGATAGATCAAGGTTCAAAAAATTCATACGAGCAGCATTTGGCTCCTCACTTGCCTAAGACCCTGTAGCAAACCAGCTTACCAACCCTTAACTAACAGCTGCTGCTACTAGCTCTTGTCAATGTCCCTGAGAGAGGCAGGCCATTTAGGGCAGGTCTTTTATAATAGGTGATAACCTGGCTTTGTATATTGACTGATGATCTCAAACTTGTTCTTGCATTCCAGAAAATGCAGCCTCACAGCAGTCCTGTCAGATGGGGAAACACTGACATACATGCTTCACAGGTGGAGAGATTAAGGAGAAACTGGAATAATGTGACTTACTGGGATCATGGGAGGTCAGAGCTGAAAGTACATTCTTTTTGCTCAGAAGGAGGTGCCACCTGCCTCATCAATGCTCTGCAAGCAGCCAGGCCCCTTTCAGGTAGAAGGACGGTACCTATTTAAAAGGCCATCTGGAGTTTATGGCTTCCAATTTAGCATTCCAAGTGAAGTGAAACATTAACTGAGCCTAGCTATCTACAAAGAACTGACAGATCAGGTTGGAGGAAGATCCTAACACTTGCCTTTGAAGTTTAGCCACCTGGCAAGTGCCAGCTGCTAAACATCAAAGGAAACCTGTCCCTCCTCCACCCAGGGCAAAGCCCTTTGTGGAACTTTTCGCTAAGAAGTATGACTCTGTTTAGCTTCTCAAGCCAAAGAATAGCTTTAAAGCAGTTTGACAATCTCAGAAGCAAGAAGGAGGAAGGGCTGTTTTGGGATACCATCCATTTATCAAGTGAGTGAGTTCCAGGCTCCTTGAAAGAGAACATCAATCAGTCTATGGTTCTGGCGATATATCAGCTGCCTGACTGGACTGCTGAA
>NW_010402869.1:18664-20170 GCF_000710305.1 Buceros rhinoceros silvestris | reverse complement strand
CCCTTACTGCCAAGCAGAAAGGGAGAAAAGTGTCTTTGCCTTCTATACTCATTTAATGGGCTTCAGGACAGGGCGACAGCATTCTTAAGTGGAGTAACCACCCCTTTAAGAAGAAGTTAATGATTCTCACATCACTGGCTGCTATTTCATGTAAAAGAAAAAAGGGGACAAAAAGCAACCTGGGTGTCATAGGGAGTGTTCTGGGGTGAGATCAGTGCTCCTACTCAGCACCAGTTATACAGTATGATTACTCCAACTGATAAAGAATCAGTCCACTAAAACAAGGTGCATTCTGTCTGCTGCAGGGGTTATTATACAGATTTTAAATGTTTTTAAAGCTTCCTTCTTGGCACTGTGTTCAGTCCCAGACACTTGTTCAGTGAAGCAAGGAGGTAGAAGATTGAATCTACAGCTTCTGGATTTTTGCCAGAATGTTATGATATTTGTGTAAATACATATATACATACATGCATACATATACATATGTATACAAACTGAAAACAAGCCAGACTCAAAAGGTTTTGATAGGTCTAGCAAATTAAACATTCCCTTAAGCCATAGGTGCATAATGAAATAGTACTCTTGACAGCTTCCCCAAACCAAGGAAAAACAACAAGACTATCAAGTTTGTTGATCATCACTGGAGAGTTCCTAGGTTCCCTACTCTCAGGAAGATATGAAGTTTCTAAGTTACCAATATGAAGCAGCAATGCAGCTACAAGACCATACTTTAAGAATAAAGTTAAGTAAGTAGCAATGTTAGGAAGTGGGTGCCCATAGCAGAGAAAATCTGACCACACAACACAGTCCTTTCCAAACTATGTTCCTATGTCAGAGTACTTACAGCTAGTTAATCTAAAATTACATTTTCAAACCAGATTTATCATGCTTGAGTTGTCACTTCATGATAATACCATGCAAAATTTTAGTATCAGCAATATTCTGACCTTTTCCTGCATTCAAATGTCCCACAAGTTTTTTCCTTAAATTCTGAACACTTCGATAAACAGGATGTATAAACTTTCATCTAATAATTGAATTTCCAGCTATTCGTTTTCCACAATTGAGACAATATGTTTGAGTACTATTTTATGAGTAGTCTAAGAGGAAATGGAACACAAAGTCTTCTCTTTGTTTCCATTCAACAATGTAGTTTTGGGAAAGGATTATCTCCATATTCTTTTTATCATATGCAAAGGGGTTAGCTAATGCACTTTGGCTAACACCCATTTCATGAACAGCTCTAAGAGAATTTATTTAGCTGACTTGGACACATGGTGAACTCATTTTAATATAAATTTCTTTTATTTTGGCACTTTATCATCAAATTCAGCACATAGCAATTATTGCCTATTACAGAACTGTGGCCAGCACTGGCTCCTTAAGTGAGCCTTCCTAGGCCATATGTTGGATCCTACTGCATTCCCAAATAAAATATTGTTATTAGTCAGTACTCAAAATGAAAAACCCTTAGCTTAGAATTGGCAATGAATTTTATATTCAGGA
>NW_010402869.1:12005-18584 GCF_000710305.1 Buceros rhinoceros silvestris | reverse complement strand
GAATGCCAGAAGCAATTAAAAAGAAATCGAGCTGAACTATTGCTCCATTTGCAGTCACTGGCAGCTCTCCAACAGCATGCTTGAATCTTATTAGTCAGGGTGGCCACTATTTGTTCACTGTTACGGAGCCCAAGTGTCACAGTAATGACCAGACCTTCCTTCCAGACACTCATCAGACTTGTATGGATTTCAGCAGCTGGACCTAAGTCTGGGTAGGGTAAAATACTGTCTCCTGCTTTGGCAGTCTGACATTTTCCTGAGCATGGCTTCCCATTAGTCCTCCATAGCACCTCATGCTTCAGTGGTCCTAAGTTCCCAGAATTAGAATAGACTTCCAAAACTCTTTGGAAAGTGTCATTAAGTACCCGCTTTTTGCAGCCCCAGCCTTGACAATTCACAGTTTAACATCCTTGGGACATATGGTGTAGATGATGCTCTGCAAATATTTCATCAGAGGTACCCTTACTTTAGACAGCATACATTACATACAGTTCTAAACAAAGCAGTAAACACCCAAATATCCCTTTCCTCTAAACTGACCCTCCTAAAGAACTTGTTTCAGGTCCCTTGAGTGTGTGCAGTATCTCCACGTTCTCTTTGCAAATACAGCTTATTCGTGGGAACATGAATTCTTTCTCCTTCAACTTACTCCCTGTTAGCTTTCTTTGACCTTCAGTATTCCCATAGTCAAAAAAGGCAAAATAAAATCCAACAAAAAAGCAACAATTTTCTTTGAAAATATTAGCTCTTTATTCCTTCTTCTGGCCTCAAGGCTCACCAGTCTTTTCAAATTGCTGCTGTTACCCATGTTCTTTTGTTCTTCTGTTCGGGAGCTTTTGTGATTTCAAGCCCTGGTTTTCAGTAGAAAGAGTGCATCTTCTATTAGATGTAGTTATCTCTACGTTTACTAAGTTATTCCATGGTTGAGCAACCTACTTCTAACTTACACATAGAAAGGTTCTTCACTCAAGTTACTATGATAAGCTGTTATTAGAAAGTGGAGAGATTATTATGTATAGCTGAAACGCACCAGCAGAATAACTAGCAATGATGGTGCATTATCATTAGAAGAATAATTCACTTAAAAGGCAGCAGGAAAGAAACAGGATTAGTATCTTTCAATGGAATTAAAATCTTCCAGTTTCAGAAAACTTTGATGTATTGCAATGTAAAATTATTTTCATGCTCAGTATAAATTAAAAAAAAAAAGCACCAAAATAATTGTTGGAGTGTTTGCACTTCGTTTCTGAAGCCACACACTAAAAGAACTTAATTCTATGTACAAGTACTTGCCTTTGTTATACTCCTTTCTACCTCTCCAAACATCCAAGTGAAGTCTCACATCATAACCTGAAGATGACAAATACCCTCCATAGGAGCTAAGTCTCACAGACACATGGCAGTTTCTTTTTTTCTTTTGTATAATGAATGTTTCAGCTCAGGCATATTCTGCCGGCTGCAACTACTTCAGCGCGGCACTGAACAAGAGGCACTCTTTGAACTAGTTCCAAGGCTACTATGGACTGCGTAGTTCAAAAGCAACTTTCCTGTTGGGAATTAAAAAGTGGCCAATGCAGATCTGGAAATTTTGAGATTGTGTTTCCTGACTAAATGCTCTCCTGACTCCCTAACTAATCAACTACACCATTTTACTATCCTAGATTGTTAAAAGAATCTTTGCTGCAGACCTAACCTCAAAGTGATGAAGGAATGGATAATTATTTCTGCAGCCAAAATGAGTGGACACAAATTGTATTTGGAGTGAACATTGTGAAAGAAAATGGTCACATAAATACTGCAGCATCCAGCAGCAGACTGGGATACAAACTTGTCCACAGATGAAGAAAGAACGCTGGAAGTAAAGGGCAGATGTGCCCTTTCCAGTATAACAGCAAGTATAATACTCACAGCTTAACAAAGGCCTGCTCTAAGCTACAAACTCTCTGCTCATCTTTATCGCAATGAGGTCCAGCTAGCTAACAGCCATCTCTGTCCCCTTGCCTTGTCCCAGAGGACTAACTGAGATGAAGGAGATTAAAAGAAGGGAATGTGATAGCCAGTGTCTTCTCCTTAATCCCCTGCTGGCCCTGTGGAGGCTGTTAGCAGGAGAAAAACTTCCAAAACAGTACATGGAATAGCCCTCAGCAATTCAAGCTGCTTAAGCTTATTTAACATAGTAATTGAGTACAGGTGATCCAGTCGCATTTCATCGTAACTGTTCGCAGGACTGGAATCTTCGTCTACAGAGAGAGCTCTGGGAGAGAATCTGATTGCATTTTAGTCAGACTCAAGGCTATTAAACCAGCACCTTTTAGTTATATGTTTTGGCAATCTTGGCTTTATTTTCCTGTGTGTAAATAACAGTATTACTGATAGTCATTATATCTAGTGTCAGAGTCACAGCATGTAACTCACACACTCTATTAGCATTGGAGTTATGCCAAGGCCCACCAGAGTTGAGTCTTAACCATTTGGTGTGGGTGGCTAACACCACTTGCTGTGAAGACAGACAAAATAGAAGTACTTACTCCCTGGCAACCTTTTTGTCTTGTTACAGCTGAATTCAAATACAGAACAAGTTAGATTCAAAGCTAATCTGGAAAGGCAGAATTAGACTTCTTGGATAGAATCATGTGTCACAGTTATTTAAATGATCTTGTGAATGACAAATTTCAAATTGTAGATTAACTTGCTACCTCATACCGACGACATTTCTGTAAATTATGTAATGGCGTGCAATTTTCATTGAAGTCCCAGGAGATATCTATAAACACTAACCAAATATCAACAATTAGCAAAAGCAGTATATGAGGTAAACAAATTCTGTTCTTGCGTTGTTATTTCTTAAGGCTAAATACTGTAAATATTGTAATACATTGTAAACCCACAATGTCCATCAATCACAGAATTATATAAGCAGAAGCATTTAAGGGTGGGAACAATTTTGCCCTCTGGGAAACATTAACACTGTCAAGATACAAGCCAGTCTCATTCATTTAAACTTGGTTTCAAACATACCTTAAGTCTTAGCCATAAAAAAGAAAACAGGATTTCACAGTACTTGGAAAACAGTAGTTCTAGGAAAGCTTATATAATTAAGAACATTTTGTGATACGTTTATACAACTTGACAGAATACTTATATGTCCTTATATTTTTCTTACTTAACAGCAGCACAAATTCTGTCTTTATGGTCAACGACACACTCACCTCCCCAATGCTCATCACACACTGTGAACAAGGTGGTTTTATTGGCTAATCCCGGGAACACACTGCTGCACTCCATAACAATAGCCTGAGGAATCATTATGATGCAGGATACAACCCAGATAATTATAATGCTGTTCCTTGCTCGCTTGGCTGTGCTTTTAAACATCAAAGGGTGACAAATTGCATACCATCGATCCAAAGCAATGCAGCTGAGTGTTAGTACAGACACAGAGACTGAAACTGTCTAAAGAAAAAGAAATATTATGTAATTTTTTCAGAGCTTTAAAAATTATTTATAGTATTTTCTTCACAGAGTTTTAAAAATTATTTCTATTTTCAACATAGTTAGCTCCTTATCTGCAATTATTAAATAGAAATTATTCCAGAAAAAGACTCATTTAAAAATCCTTTCTTACAGAATTATGACAGATTTCCTCACCTGCTGTAGGCCAGCTAGAATCAATAGGACAATTCACAGGGTGCTACCCAAACTGAGTAGGTGTAGCAGACTCAGATTCTAAAAGGGCAAATTTATACAACTTAGAATTTCCAAAACTTTATCTGAACAACTACTTTTAAAACATTAGACAACTTATTAAGTATTTTTTTTTCTTTGTAGAACAATTTTGGGGTTTTGTTTTCTATGTTATATTTGGATACCTGTACCATCGTTTTGCCTTTTCATTTTTCATAGAAACAATGGAAATTCAGGGTCTCATGAAAAAAAGAAGAAAAAAACCACGACAATCAGCTTAAGGCAAACTAAGTCAGTTTACCTTCTATTCAGCATAGGAAATAATCTATCACTTTGGTTTTACTCTTTCAGTCTGTACACTAGGTGATCTTCTCACTTTCTATTCAGACTTTTCTTACTAGACTTGAGGCTTTGAAAAAAAAATTACTTTGATTGGAGAGCTGTTGCCCTTAAAAACGTGGCTCTTCAGCCATACATATAACTGCTGAAGATACAAATGGTGCTGGAGGCACAGAGCTGATCACCTGCATACACTCAAGAGTTCTGCTTAATTCCTTTGATTTATAATGACTGAAAGGCCAAGCACTTCCCATTCCCAGTCAGTTCATATGACCAGCTATTCTTAGAAAAAGTATTCATTAATCATTCTGATGCAAATGATCTCATAACTAATTAAGTCCAATGGTAAACGAGTGGTGGTGATTATTGCTTAAGGTGGACAACCTGACCAGCTTCCAGTGAACCTGGACACTTCCAGTATTTCTAAAGAACGCAAAGTCAGTCACTAAACAAATATGTATGAAACCCCAGACTGCCTTCAGAAGTACGGAATCTCGGTCCTGGGCACCTGTGTGGTTGCTTAGGTCCACACACACAGAATATAAATGACTCTAATTCTATTTACAGACATTTTTACTGCTTTACATCTCTTCTGAATTATTAGAACAGATCACAAAAAGTGAAGAACATCAGAAAAATGTTCCTGAAAGTGTATTGCTAAGTCTAACAATCAGAGGGACCAAGCACAATATTTAGTAAGCGTGAACTTTTTCACAAGTGGAACAGTCCTTTAATCCTCAGCATGTACCCTGAGATACCTGTTTCAGTAACAGGGATAGACTTCCACCAGATTATCATTACTAGGAAGATGTTATTGTTCTTTCTCTTTTTTTGTAACATGGGTAACATGTACATGAACACAGTAAATAATACCTGTAAGTAGGGAATCACTTTGCAGAGGGGGTGCCCAAAGAACCATGTTTCTGTGATGTCCACTACTAAAGTTGCTGGAAGACAAGTAATTGTGACCAGAATGTCAGCCAGAGAAAGGTTCACTATGAAATAGTTGGTAACTGTCCGCATGTGATGATTCTTCCATACTGCAACGCAAACTGAATTTGGAAAGACAAGTTAGTGAGATGGAAATGACTTAGGGAATGCTTGAATTCACAGAATTAAGGAAATGTTTGTGTCCTTTGTTTAACACAGAATATTTGAATATGTAGTTCAGTGTAAGCATCATGTTTTCTTTTAGAGTGGAAACAAGAGGGTACATGTAGTGAAAATCTTAGTAAGCAAAGAATAGTTTTCAACAGACCACAAAATGGGAAATAATCTGATACATAAAGCATCTTATTTTCCTGCCAGTTTATCTTCACTAACCACACAACTTTTTCCATGTCCCTTTTAATCCATTGGTACTAGCCTATGGCAATACACATTTACATTTGTAAAAGTTTGTCTTTTTCTTATGATAGCATGATGTTTAATTCAAATTGCTACCACATGGAATCTTATAAATTGTACAAAGACAACAATAATTTTATAAAATATTTTGCTGGGCATAATATATCAACTGCATCTGCAGAGAATCTGTAACACTTGTCTGGGTAACTGTGATCTGAGGTAAGTAAACAAAGGTAACTTTTGCAGTATTAAGCACTACCCATTTTAAATGTGCTGTATCTGTGATGCTACTGTGATCAACCGCAGCATGTAGCAGACATTTTACAAGTTGTGCCTTTAAAGCTTGTTTTACATCTTTTCTTCTCCCTCTTTTTAAATGTGAAAGGCTTTTAGAAATGAGGCAAATCAGCCCTTTAACATGGGTGAACTAAATTAATAAGCTAATATATTAGAAAATGCCAAGATTGAGTCTGAAAAACTAGCCTAAAAATAAGTTTTTTCATAACTTCGGAAGTAAAACCCAGGTTTTAATACTATAGAATAGAATACTATAGATTCAGTCGCCAAAAGCTCTTTAAAAACTGAGGTACAAAATTTTCCAGAAACACTACAATACATCTTGTAAGAAAACAGTACAACTCATCGTACATCAAAGGTTCTTCTCCTGTAAACAGTAATTCATTCACCTTGCAAATCCGGATGAAGATTCAAAGTCTCCTTAACTTGTCAGGGTATAGCACTATGCTTAATTTACATGTATTAGACAGATCACAGAATGCTGAAGAATAGAGTTTGAAGGGTCCTCAAGAGGTCATCCAAATCTAAACCAGAATCAGCTAGCATTAAGCCATTCTCTTATTAAACTAGCTAAAACAGCTGGGGAAAAGTACACAGACTTTTAAGAAGCATAAGCTCTTGAGATCAGATGCTTCTTTAGATCCTAAGAAGGATGGTGGGCATGAAAGCGTGTGTCCATCTTCCTGCTGCATCAGTTGATTTCATAAAAAATATGACTTCATTTCAGAAATCTTGTAAGTCTTTAAACCAACACAACTACAGCAAAACTACCACTAAGTCATTGTTGGCAAGTTTACATTTTAAGATCTGTTATGTTGAAGAGATCATGCCTCCCTTAAACATGTTGCAGTATTTAACTATCTTCCCTATTAAAAAAAAAGGGGGGGGGGGGGGGTGGGTTATCATATTGAG
>NW_010402869.1:0-11951 GCF_000710305.1 Buceros rhinoceros silvestris | reverse complement strand
GGGGGGGGGGGGGGGCTACGTTTAGACATTTAGGGGTAATTTAGGACAAAAAAGAGAGGGAGAGGCTAGGTGGCCTTCAGTTTCTCTAAGAGAATGTGATTTTATCAGCTACATTTTAGGACATACGCTTCCCAGTTTCATCTAAAACCCCTGCTGGGTCACAATACTTGTTCTTAATAGATTTTAATGTGTTGCAGACATGGTTCTGGATTCTATAGCTTGTGTAAACTTAATCTTTGCTATTTATCTGCCATGCTACTGTAAACAAGAGAGTGCAAGTGAAAACTCCTCTGCAAAGGGGGAGTTCACTGTTCTTGTACTGATTTTGGAGAAAATCTCCCACAATATCCATTTCTTCTGTTGTTTTGAAAGGCAAGGCTTATAAATCAAAAGCTTAAAGGAAACATCACATTAGTTGTATTTTCTTCCCACTTGGGTGATGTAAGTTACCTACTAAGTAAATATTTCTATAGCATTGCATGATAATTACAACATAATCATCCAGAGCTTTCTCACTGTCACTTGGTGCATGAGATTGCCAGTTATAACTCGCAGTCTGACAATGCAGAGGCGGCATCCATCAGGGGAGATAATACACTGCTATCCCTTCGGAATGTTGTTTGCAGTCAGAAATGGAATGTTGGGGAAAAAAATCGCAAACCCCATTTCATTTTCAATAATTTTAACACTTAACACCAAAAATATGAAGATCTGGACTTTTACTTCTGGCTTGTTCCTTGTCTTGAGTGCAGTTCTTATTGGAAGTATGCTCCTGTCTTGTACTTAGGCAAAAGTTGATAGTAAGTGGCAAAGTTTTTCTGTACTTTTATTTTATCAATAGGCAAAAGTTAAATAAAACATGGTTTCAAAAGTTTGATTTTTGACAAGGCCTGTTCTCATTCCTGTGCTGATCTGTTTGAGGAAAGCACCTGAAGATAAATATTACCTTTGGTAAAACAAATTCATTAAGTTAACAAATGTGAGGTCAATATTATTGGCAGGAATGTACCAGAAACCAATCCATAACATTTTTGTGTGTTGTGTTCAAAGCTTCCTATGAGTATTAGCAAACAAATGCTCATGATACCCAGAGAGCTAAGAAAATATTATCATCTTCATCTTTGATGCAAGGAATGAAGTGCAGAGCAGAAATTGCTAAAGGCCATACAGTAAATCAGACACAGAATTAGAAACTTGCTCTCCTAATTCCCAGCTCTGTAATAAGCCTTCCAGATCACACTGGCTTAACAAGGATGGAAATTAGATGAACTTCAGCACCTGCTATTCCTCAGAGAAATATAAAAGACTGTGCCCCTTACTTCTCAGGGAGTAGCAGATGCAGGAAAGCCAACGTACAGAAAGTAGCTCTGAATTCCTTTGAATTCTAATCTATAGGGATTATGAATGACTATATGAAAGGTGGAAAAAAAATAATTTACAAGCATAGAAATGCAAGATGATTTGTTACTTTAGATGTCACTGTTGATGCTTGCATTTCCCGTTTTGGCCTCATACATCCTTTGCAGCACAGACAATTTTCTGTTCTTTGTACGGCACATAGCACAAAAGCATCTTAATTAGCACATTTATACGCTACCATAACAATTAAATATCCCGGAAACATATTCCTCGAATGCAAAGAAAAAAAGAGTTCGTGTAAAAAACCCTCTGAAGAGAAAGTATTTTAGAACAGTCAGCTTTTCACCACTCTCGTTGCCCTCTGCTGGTTGCAGTATTGTTTTCAAACTACACACACATTGGTAATGTGCAACATTAAACTGAGCTGTGAAGATTTGCCATGAGTAACTTGAATAGGACAGAATGGTGTAAATTATGGAAAGGTCGTTCAACATATTCCTTCCAGACTCGATGTCCTTCTGAGCCTAGTATAGTGCAAGATTCTTCAGTAGTCTTGGACAACAGCTTCATTGATATACCAGTGATATAGCAGGTCATCGAGAAAGATGCTCTAGGCTGTATTCAAAAACCACTATTTTATAGGTGTGCTGCTGAATACATTGCATCTAGTGAAGTATCAGAACAAAAGAATTTTGTAATTCTCCTCTCTCATTTAAATACACATTTTCATTTTGGGTGGTTCTATAGAGCAGTAGAGGCACTGAGCTCCTGCATAAACCCTAAAGAAATGCATGTGCTAGAGAAGGGAAACTCCATGGACCAGGAAATGCTACCAAATAGCAGAGAGCTGTGGCTTTCTGCTCAGCTTGCAGAAGAGAAGCAAAGACGAGAAAGATAGTAAAGATTCTCAACTGGGAGTGTATTTTACCAACAAGTACTCCAAAACCATAAAACAGGAGATGAGGCCAAAACCAGCCTTCCTAAAAAAAACCCGGAAGACACCGCAGAGTTAACAGGATGCCTGTTTAGTTAGGGCACAATGTAGTGGCCCAAAACAAGCTCTTCAGACCTCTGCTGAAAATCTCTGAAACAGTAAAAATAGCTCTGAATAAAACCTCACTTTGACATAATATGGAAATATTTTATAAAACCTTTGATGTTTTAATCTATAAAGAGAAGTAAGGATGAAAGTGAGAGAGAAATGAGAGAGAAAAGAAACTGCTCCTACTGTGCATGGTTTTCCTGACTGCTTGAACTCCACTGGAACCTAATTACCCGTATTTCAGTCTTTTCTGTATTTTAGTTTTTATTATATAAAAACTCCGGAAGTTACAGTTAATAACTGCTGCAAATGCAAACGTGCAGGCCAGTTTTACAAAGAACAGCTATTTTTCTAATGGTTATTAAGTAATCCAACTCTTGTAGCTCCTTTTTACTTTCTTCCTCCAGAATGAGGAGCTGTCAGCAAAACAATTGCAGTTCCTACCTCTGCCACGCGGTGTCAGTGAAGGCCCAGAAACTGGTTTGAGCTGCCAGGCTGACAGCGTTTGGAAAAACTTGCGGAGGCTTTCCCTAAGCTAGGGCAGTCCTTCCAGAACCCTTCCTCCAAACATTCACGGTCTCCCCGCCCCAAAAAAGTCTAACAGGCAAGTCCCAGGAAGGAGTAAACATAACACATTCAAATCAAAGCTAGAAATTTAAAACAGATACTATCAGAAGTCCATCAAGAAATCTCCATATATCTCATTATATTCCTGAAGAAAAATACCCTCTCAAATATGATAGTAAGGTGAGATTGCTATTTTTATGTACAAATTTAACTCCTCTTGGTTTAGTGGTCTGAAGCACTTTAATTAGAGGCTGAAATGGCGTCTATTCTATTAGCATAGCTCATTGTATCTCAAGCTGAATATGAAAACAATACAAAGGCTCCAGCTGGTATGAAATGCAGCTGCTTGCCTCCTGGAGGACTTAGGCTGTCTTGAGCATATTAAACATTCTGCTGCAGTTCTTCCGGTGGTGGACTGCTGGTTCAGCTGTCAATTTTTTACATGTCAACCATAAATCATTTCCCTAACACTCCAGAAGACTTCTCAACCTCTTATGCAATTGGTCTTCTTCCAGCGTTACTTCTCATGCAAATTAGAAACACAATTTCCATAACCAGCGATACCTGACATTTCCTCATATAAATGAATTACACTACCTCTTATCTCATTTTTGGTGAATAATAAATCCCAGATGGGATGTAAACAAAAAATTATCACTTTCTTTCTCTTTTACTCTGGTAATTCAGTATCCCAATTGTTTGACTAAAATATCATAATATGACCATCCAGTAATCATTTGGAAGTAATGCTGTGATTATAAGCACTGGCCATCAACATCTCCAAATGCATGAAGCAGAAAGCTTCTAGAGAGCTTTACTCCTTCACAATACTTTACAAACTGTGATTAAAAAAAAAGTCTTAAATAGATTTGAGATACATATTATTTATTCTCTGCCTCCTATCACCACAAAAAAAAAATTGTTTCCACCTGGCAATGAATTGGTTCTCCATATGGCATTGTCCCCCTTGGTCTTTTTGGTGATGTCATTAACTACTGCAAATCAAGGTCTGGTAGGTGGGATGTCGAGCATCACAATCATATTGAAAGGAAGGCTGAGTAGATAGGCCACCAAACAGGATTCTGGAGAGCAGGAGCCCCTGTGGAAACACTGAATCAATGCATACAGGTGGAAGGAAAAATGCTGTCATTGAAATGATTCCTGATTGAGGATCCTTCTGCTTTAACTTAAAGAAGCTAAAAACCTGGTGTCGAAGACTAAGCTTATTTTGTTTGTTTTAGGAAGGCTTTCCATGAGTCTTTCAATAACTACATTGATTATATTGATCACGGGGTGAGAAGCACTTTAACTAAACCACAAAGTATACTTAATTAGGGGGTTTTGAAACCAGAAGTGAGAACAAAAGATCTAAACCAAATCAGCCTCTTCTGTGAATAGGAAGATGGTATCTTCTTCCTAGGCTGTCCAGCTCTTACCAGCTCTAAACTCTCTTCAGCTCTAAACTCACACATTACTTCATTTTTTAGATAACTAATCTTATCTGAAAATGGTGTCCAATGTATGACCAGGCTGTACTTATTTTGGCTGTGCTAGAACTGATTTTCTACATACGAAGCTACATTTTGGATTTGTGCTGAAAACAGTGTGGATAATACAGGGCTGTTTTCATTATCGCTGAGCAGCACTCACACAGAGCCAAGGATTTTTCTGCTTCTCACACCACTCCACCAGCGAACAGGCTGGGGATGCACGAGAAGTTGGGAAGTGCACAGCTGGGACAGCTGACCCCAACTGACCAAAGGGATAGTTCATGCAATATGATGTCATGCTCAGCAATAAAAAGCTGGGGGAAGAAGAAGGAAGGGGTGGACATTTGGAGTGATGGTGTTTGTCCTCCCAAGTACTTGTTACACACGATGGAGCCTTGCTTTCCTGGAGATGGCTGAACATCCACCTGCTGATGGGAAGTGGCGAATGAATTCCTTGGTTTGCTTTGCTTGCATTGTGTGGGTTTTCCTTTACTTATTAAACTGCTTTTGTCTCAACGCACAAGTTTTCTCACTTCTACACTTCTGGTTCTCTCCTCCAGCCCACTGGGAGAGAAGTGAGCAAGCAGCAGGGTGCAGCTTAGTTACCAGCTGGGGTTAAACCACAACACAGGTTTATGTTGAAAAAATAATAGACACAAAGACAAGACACTTTTTAAACAATATTTATTATAAAGGAAATATTATTAAAATTCCTACAGCTGGTAATAATGCCCAGCAGATAAGAACTGCCCTTGAATATGTGATGTGACAGCTGAAAAGATGGACAAAGGTGGGCTGCACACACAAAACAATTACACAGCCTGCCAGTGAGTGATAGCTCCTCATCAACAGGCCACACTACACGTCAACAAGTCTGAACATCATGGAAGCACGACAAATGGAGTAGGTAGTTAGGTCACGCTGCCTACGTATCACTCATAAAAAAGTATGTATGTGTAGGTTCTATCACTTTTTTTTCTAGTAAAACCCTAGGAGAAACACTAAAACTGTAAGAAATACAGCTGCATAACATAGTATTTTCTTTAATATGGGCTTCATTGAAATGTACTAATGGGGAACTGTCTTCCACAAAAGACAACGAGAGTCTACATAAATAAAACAGATATACAGCAACAAGTTTGCTTGCAGCAATATATTTTCTGAGATGTTTTCTAGCTACCAAATGCTCCATTGTACCCAGGTTTTTAAATAGACTTAAGAGTTGGGAGATGCGGGTTACTCAAGTTCTCCAACCCACTTCTGTATTTTTTGTAGTGCCTTATTATTACAGCACTAGAGAAGAATACAAGAACTAAATTTTCCTTGCTGGAAGCTTATCTCTACAGATAAAATTGGCAGTAATAGCACAACCACCTAATTGGCACAGGATTCATTTTCTAACTCAGTCACATTGCATAATCTTAGGCAATTAACAATCTAATGGAAATGGGAGTTATTACCAGAAGATCAGCAATGCTATAAAAAGACTGCCCAAAATGCCAAGTTTGGTCAGCTCTGGAGGAAGTGAAAGGTACCACCACACAGTTTTCCTAAGCTAACTGATAAACACAGGCAGATCAGTTTTAAATTGCCCTGCCACAGGCAAATCATTACAAGTATTAATTGGCAACCTTGGTCATCTCTCCAGACCTGGCTATACTGAATGACAATTTATTTTGTAATTGCATTCGACATACTTATTTTTCTATCCATAGGAACAATAAAAAGTCTACAAAATCCTTACACGCCTTATGTTAGAAATGTTAGGACCATAAACAGCTGTCATACTGCATGTGACATTATGGTGAAAAGATTTCACACTTCACTATGATTCAATTTAAACCTGCACGACTCATTAAAATCAAGGCACGCTCCGCAGCTAAAATGCTGCACGACATTGAAACCATATGCTTCAAAATGTGTCTGTTAGTCAGTGTAAAATGGAATTGCCCTAGGAAAAAAACATTCCATGTCTATGTCTGTTTCTAGATGTAGGAATGCCTTTTCTTTAGACTACACAAAGAAAATACAATTTACTATGCTAGTGAAATGCTGTAGCAAATATCTTGCATAGCATACAACTTCTGAACCTATCATGAATCCACACTGTCAGTACAATACTCCCCAAACTGGGCTAAAATCCTTGCACTCTTACTGCACTGAGAACCAGAAGACAGTGCGCAGTTCTGTCAGGGCTGAGTGAACCCCCAAGCTCTGCAACCTCTGTCCCTGCTCCGGGGTCAGCACGTAAGTGGGAACAGGTAACACAACTTTCAGAAAAAGACATGTGACACCCCTTTTGGGAGCCACCTCTTTGTTCTGGAGTTGCATTTAAGCTCAGGCTCTCCCACTTAGCTCAGGCAAAGACCATGTTGCAAGTATGAAAGTGCCTTGCTGATTCTGACTGTAATCCTCACCCACTGACTTGACTTTCTGGCTTAACCTCAGACCTGCTTCATCACTATGGATTTGTCTGGCAATTGCTGGGAGGTGACTGAACCCTGGTAAACATCACCAGACCTACCGTGCTCTCAGGTCAATCCTACCTCGTCAATCTTGCTGCTGCTCTTGGCTCCTGGTTCTCCTTTCCCTGGGAAACAGTCCATTCCAGCTCTTCTCTGACAAATACCACTTGTGAGATGTACAGTAAGTAAATCAGCTGCTAATGTCCAAGAAAACCTAAAGGTTTCACTTGACTTGCAACACAGAAGATAAAAAGTTCCATAAAAACAAAGAAGCATTCCAAAACCTGCAGGGTTTTGGTTTGGTTTTGGTTTTGGTTTTTGAAAGATGGTGAGTTAAATAGCTTTCAAGACACTTCTGTCTGAAGAGTACTTCACTGACCTAATGCAAGGATGTGTAAGTCTCTCTTCAGTTCCCAGCAGACAGAGCTTTACTATTTTTTAGTGGGTTTGGAGTTGTGCAGTTGCTGAATAGCTCCGAGGAGTTACTTCCCTTCTTCCACAGACAGATGATTCTTTCCAAGTGTCACTGACAATGTAAAATTCATACTAGGCAGCATATCCTGCCACCATCAAGGTTGAACCTGTTTTGGGTCTAAATAGCAGAGCTGGTCTTCAGAACTATCATTCCACTAGCTTTGAGAATGTATAAAATTCAGTGGGGAAGTTCTTTAGAAGTTCCACACGTTTATCAGGAGCACATCTTGAAAGTAAAATGAAATTAAAACAAAACCAGCAACCTTTAAGTTTGCCATTTGCTTTCTAGGTAATCTGTTCAGTGCATGCTGGTGTGCTTTGCCTTTACCCCATAATGTTCTGGCATTGCAGGGCAATTCTGACTAGAGTGGTGACAGTTCTTTAGGAGTTGCTGAAAAGCCAGCCTTTAAGTCAAAAGTTTATGATACATCTGATGAGATTTTATCAGAAGCACTGTAGACAGAATAAAGGAAGAAAACTGGATAGCAAAGGAGTCCTGAATGTATATGTAGCCTTAGAAGTAAAAAACAATAAGACTATCAAAAATAGTTACAAATTAAACAGAACATGAGACTCCATATGGAAATGAATGTATTTGGTATCTTTTAACACCTTTTAGTGGTTTTGACCCTTGAGATCAATTGTTCAGATTCCAGTCCTCCTTTATCACTGAATGAGTTCACAGCAGAACCACTGTCCTATGGAATGATGTTAGGATACAAGCAGCCAAACTGCTTATTACTTTTCTCTGACAGAAAAAAATACTATCCAAGGACATTCATTTTTATCCAACTATACAGACAGATACAACTGTCCTTTCTTTTAGAAGAACTCAGATGAAAGTCAACAGAATTTGTATTAACAATCAAAACACCAAGCATCTCCCGCAGCTCACCTTGCTTCAGTCTTGGGCGTGGACCTTTTTCAGAGTTGGATTCAACAGAACTGCACTATTCACACTAGGCAGAATTGCCTTTTGGCATAAGGAATGGTAAAGGAAAGTAGAGCAGCCCCCTCTAGGGACTCTCCGGTCAGAAATCATTTAGAATGGAAATAGTCATACATCTGGATATAAGAATCTAGAAAGAAAAGGGCATAATTTTGAATCAGCTTTATCTTCTAATGTTTTTCTACTTTTTGTGTCTCTCACAAGGATGCACACGACTCTTTCTTGCTAGTAATCCCCGTATTATGCAAGAGCCAACGTACTTCTGATGATACTTGAACCCTTACATGAATTGAGCTCACACATTTTGTATCTTAGCTAAATGAAATGTATAAATATTCCAGCATTTTCTATCTGATAAAATTTTTTAAATGATAAAGCTGCTTTAGTTATTATCCACCAAACAGATAAAGGTGACTGTGATGCTGATTTTACAAAACCAAAGTCCTTTCAGTGCCAGATTCCCCATGTAATCTGGACAAAATTAAATGTAATAATTTAAAATGTGATTAAATGAAACATGTCTCACCTATGGCAATCAAATAGGATTCATGAAGATCATGGCCCCATTTAAGGGGATACATTACTCATCCAATTCTACCAACACATGCATGTATGCCCTCAGTATTCACCAGATACCTTTAAAATTGTAACAGAGCAGCATTTGAGACAGTTGCCTATTGATAGGCATTGACCAGGACTCTGGTATTAGAATTATACACAAACCTTCTCTTCTCCAGCCCTGAAAAAACCAAACTACAATAAGTACACATCAAATGAATGTCTTGGAGCTCTGTGATTCAGACTATGAACTCAGCTGGGTTCTGTACAGATCTCAGCATAACTAGCAGTTACTCTAAAATAGATAGTAAATAATAGAGCTCTCCAGAGAAAAGTAATTCTCTATCAATTAAATTTTATTTCATTCCGAGTTGGAAAGAAAAATAAGTATCACCAAACTATGGGAGTAAAGAGTTTCTGAAATCTCTCACTGATGTCCTGCATGATCTCCTAGCCTTGGAAACCAGCAGTGCTGAGAGCTTTCAAGCTGGGTGTTGGCAGGTCCTCTGTGCTCAGGAGCTCAGCTCCTGCCAGCTCAGGGGAGGGTTGCCAAGAGGCCCAGCAGCCTAGCTGGTGGGACACCAGAAGGCTGCTTGTTCTGCCTTCAGTCTTTGATCAAACCAAGTGATCTCTGAAGTACATTTTAATTTTGATGAATGTGAGTTCCCCAAGGGAAACCATTTCATCAGGAAAGTTCTGACCCATGAGAATTAGTAACTTAAGGACTATTTCCATTTGTTACCTGTATAAATGAAGTTAAATGTATGAAGTTGTACATTACTTATTAATCCCTTGTGGTCTTATTCCAGTTATTAACTGCTACAACTGGTTAGTGTGGGATGATGATGTCAGTAACCGCACATTCTAAAAATATCTTTCTTTCTTTCTTTAATTATCTAGTGTTCTACTTTTAAGCAATGATTTCAAATAAAGAAGAAACAGGCATTTACAAGACCACGTACATTCTCCATTAAGAAGTCCCATGCTTTGCACTAGCTGTGCAAAGAAGTTGAAATCATTTCATTGCTGTACACTGGCAAAGAAATCTTCTGGTCTTGTTTGCAAAACAGAACATCCTTACCCTCAGCACCTATTCTGCTTCTAGTGATAAAAAGGGACCGAATGAAAACTAGGACAAAGCATACTAATGTTGTTATCCCGATTTCAGATCCTCTAAATGTTCATATAAGTATATCCTAACAAAATTCTTTAAACCTGTTTCTTCTTATTGGCTTGTACTGAAATCTCTGGTGAGCAGCCAACGTGGACACACATAACAATCACTGACGTGAAGCACTTGAGCACAATAATGAAACTTGCATTCAAATGCAGACACTTGCTAACGGTTTTCATTTTAGCTGGCTTGTGCAGCAGCTCAGACTGCTGTGCATGTAATCTCTCCTAATTAAACTGAAAGCTAAATAGCAATGCAGACCTTGTTACATGCCACTGTAAGTAGAATTCCCGCAGTGCAGCTCACTCAAGAGCCCAGTAGATGTCAATCAAAGTTCAAGCTTCTGATTCTATCCTGGGTTGTTAATTAACTGTCAGAGAGCTTCAGCCTAGTTTATTACTAATATCTGAGGGATGTGCTGTGCCTTCCACTTGCACAGATGTTCCTGCTGGGACACAATGAGTCTCTTAAACCCCTATGAATGTACAAATCCAAATAAAAAGCAGAAATACTATTTTACAGTACCATATAGAGAAGGGGGGGGGGTCCTGGTTACTTAAGTGCTATTTGAATAGGGCATGGACAAAATAGAATCAAATGCCATGAGTCCAGCAGCAAACATAAGCAGAGGAACACACTGCATCATTAAGGACAATACCAGAAATCACTATTAACCACTAGAACTCTCTTTAGAATCACTTCTGCTTGCTTTGAGAAAGTCCATGAGTACATCCCAGATTAACCGTGAATATGGATTTTTCAAGCAGGAGAAATTAACTTCTTGGAGACTTCAACATGTGCATTGTTCTATGTCAGATTTTCACTGGTAGTCAAATAAAGTTTCACAAAAACGTCATTGGAACCACATTCATTTCTCTCCTCAAAATCACCTGAGCCTGCAATCAGTGCAGTATGAGCTTTCTTGAATGCAGATGAGGCAGTGTTCAGCTAATGAGCACCTGCACCTGCAGATCCCACAAACAACTTTCCTTGTAAACAGAAGCAGCAGTTTGGGTGGGTGAGGTCCTTGCAACGCACAAAGGCAGTTTAAAGAGCAAAAAGCTCGGGCAGCAGCAGTCCAGCAAAAGGAAAGGTGGGCGGAGAGCCAAATGCCAGCTTTCATCTCAAGCAAAAAGATAACAAACACAAATGTCAGGGAGGAATAGTTCCACAACAGCAACTATATGGTCTTTATGTGCAAGTGCACAGAGAGGAAAGCTTTTCTCTTTGTGGCTTCACAGGGGGAAAGTGTAAACAAGATGAGAACTCCTAGAGCTGAAGATTTGACCTTGAATCTTTAAAGGAGAGGGGTCAGCCTATTTACAGAACGGGTAGAGGCAAACAGCTAAACACAAGTAAGCTCTCCTAAAACCATCTTTGCTCAAGATCAGAACGAAGGATTTTTCTTCCTAGCTTAAAGTACAGCCACTTTGCAAGGGCTGTTCTTTACACTGCCTGTCAAGCTGTCTGCTGAGCAACGGACCAAGCAAACCTGCTCAGGCTTCTGAGTAAGCTCTAACGTAAGCTCTTTGGTTGAAAATTCGCTGGTACTGGTTTCATTCACCAACGTGCATACTTGTTTACAGCCAGTTAGCACGCCATCCCATAAGGGGAAAAAAAAAAAAGCCATAATTGCGCCGTTGAAAGAAAAAAAAAGCCTTGCAAAATTTTGCCTTTGGCGGCAGTCTCATTTGCATCTTGCCTCGGGAAGCCTAGAGAGAGAGAGCTTGCAGATGGCAGCCTGACAGGCATAAATCCTTCCGAAAAACATGAATGGAAGGCCCGGATGGCACGGCGGCGCGCGCGCTAGTGCGCCCTCCGTTCATGAAAATGTCACCGATGTAAATAAGAAACCGCATGTCTGGCCCCGCCC
>NW_010402868.1:0-17094 GCF_000710305.1 Buceros rhinoceros silvestris | reverse complement strand
GGGGGTGTAAGTCTAAAGATACTTACTAGCAGTAAACATTAAGAGAAGTTACAATTTCTCCAAGCCCCGTATAAAGTTTTTTAAAAATCGTTTTTCTCAAGAAATGGTACTGGTCAAAATACAATTATTACAGCACTAGAGCAGACAGACACAGAAGGAAGCCCTGCCTTTGTGGTTTAACCTACATGCAGCAAGCAAAAGAATAAACCATCCAAGACACCAATAAAAGTAAGCTGGCAAGCAATTCCTAGGCTAGCAAGCTAAAATAAAACTAGACAACCTCATGAACAGGGTATGTTGGTTACAAATTCTAATGTCAATAAGCAAGAGATCAGTCGCACAGAGGTTTCTGGACGATCTGTTCTCACTCTGGATCAGACCATCTGTTCGTCAGGTTAGGCAATTAAGCTCAAGCTAGACTTTTCACTCAAGGAAGGATTAGTATTCTGTATTTCACTGTAAGTCCAAATGATTGGCTCTTAGTCTTTTGTAACATCGGCCTGGAGCTTTAAAATTTGTGGCTTGTTGAACTATAGTTTTTGTTGACATAGACTCAGTATTTCCTCAGATAAAATATTATTCTCTGAAGTGCATTGTGTTTGGCAGTGGCTGGGACAAAATAATTTAAAATCTGTCTCTGAGGTTGAAAGAAAGTGAGACCAAAACACTTTACACCACTGCACACATGCTAAGCTTTATCACCTCAAGGATAGGTTTGTCTTCCAAGAATTTGGGTCAGATTCCTTCCTCTATTCCAAGAGGACTTTGGTTTTATTCTGTCTGGACATTGGTTTTCCAGCGTTAAGTAAATAATAATGAAGGTTTCTTTCAAGAAATGTGCAAGCCTTTTCTCAGCATTGAGATCAGAGCTGAGGCTGCAGAGGTCGCAGATGCAGGTTACATTCCACATTCTGTGTGTTAAATTCAAGAGCTAATTGTAAAACTACAGGAAATTACCTTCCCAATGACACCTTATATACCATGACCTTTGACCAGGGATGTGCTGCTAGCATTTTAATAAAGCTTTCACAAAATGTGTTCCCTTTTTGCTAGGATTAGCTTTATATTGTATTCCAGATGTGTATTTTGAGGGAAGAGAGATGAGGTATTAGCGCATTCACTTGGCTGGGGTTTTGTTTCTGAAACAAAGTATTTTCTTCTACATTCAACTGACAAGTGTGCATATGCTCCTTACTGAAGTGCTAAAACAGCTCGTGCCTTACTAGACATGGCATTACTTCTGCAAAATTTCTGCAGTATATGGATAGCATGGGGTGGTGAGGGTGACAGTTCGCATGAACGTGTATTTTTGTTGTGGGTATAGGCTAAATACCTTTTGAGATTTTATTTTAAAACCTGCTGTCCAGAAAAGATTTGTGCATTCCAAAACATAACACTAAGCTCTTTTAATATACAACCTCAAAAGAAAGTATTTTTACGCTGGATTCAACCCACAAGAAATAGCAGTATTAGGGCAAGGGGAATAATCAGCCCAATCCTCTTAAGTCCTTTTCTGCACTGTAAGTTACAACAGAAATTCTAAAGACTAGAATCTATCAGAGAGCACCTGTGTGAGCCCCAGTGATTGCAAAGAAAGTTAGTATTTTCCAAAGCAGGATTCAGACATGTAAGTCTTACTGCTAAAAGGTGATTGTGCTATTGCAGGACTCCCTCCTCTTGCTGAGCTGGCTATGTGTGGACAACATATGGAATTTGATGAAGAAAATTGTGAGTGCATCTGTAGACAGAAGTGTCCCACAGATTTCTTTCAAAGTAAAGAGAACTGCAGCTGCTATTTGTGTAGGGAGAGCCAGGAGAGCTGTGCTCTAAAACACAAGATATTTCATGCTGAAACCTGCAGGTAAGCGTTCATTGTCATTCAGTGTCTACGCTAAAAGATCTGAATTAGCTTGCATAGATGCTGGAGGTGCAAGTGCTGAATTAGCTAGGAGGTCCACCCAGAATAAAATGCTGCAGTTAGGGAGATGATAATAATGGGGACGACACTTCATAGGAGTCTAAGGTTTATTTAATTAAGAAGTTTCAAAGAAATCTGGACAAGGATACTATTCAACTACCAATATTTATTACTTTTTTTCCTCCCTAATCTTAAGGGAATGATGGTTAAAACTGTGCTACAACTAAAATTGCTGTGTGACACTGGGGATTTACAGTGAGATACAGTCTTGCATTTGTAGGTAGGTAGAAGCCACCCTGTGTTCTCTGTCACAGCTGAATGGAGACTTGCAGATGTCCAGGGACAAAATTTCCCTAAGTTGACACCCACACCATACAGCACATTCCTCATTCAGTTTGTCCTCAGTGCAAGCTATTTACTAGAGCTAATGCAATTCTGTGTACATACGAAGCCACTCAATCAGCTCTGATTCCACCGAGAAGCAGGAAAATTGTTCTGGGGCTATTATACTCCATGTGTTTCCCTAATCCTTTTGTGTAGTTTTGAGGTTTCTTTGCCAAAACTTAGATAGAAAATGACCTCTTAAAATAACCATTTTCATGCATTGGTTTATTTTTTTAATTTCTCAGAAAGCCTTGATTCCACGTAGAAACTGACGAACATTCAATACCTTGGTCTGAAATTTAACAGAATGACAGTCAGCATCCAGTTTCCCTGGGTACCTTAGCAGAGCTCCAGTTCGCTGAATGGTCACCCACAGGATCCATTCGCGTAGACTTCATAGATTCATTCATGGAGACGAAGCTGTGGAAGAAGTAACCTTTGCATCTTTAGATTCAGCTTTGAAAATACAGAGATGTATAAAACAGTTGACCGCAAATATAAAAACAGCTAAAAGAATCAGCAGAGCTGAAAGTGAGCATGAGAGACTTGGTCATTTAAGTGACACTTATGTGACAGACAGGTGGGAGGGGATCAATGCAATCATTTGTTTACCTGAGTTTGGCTGATAGAAATCACTATAATTTGGACTTTGGACTTTTATGCCAGACTTTTATGCCCAGTATTCCTGGAGGACCAAAGCTGAAGTGTCAGGTAAGCAAAGGTACTTCACAGAATTTGGGGGTAGCACTATCCAGTGCTGACACTCCAGACTTGACTGCTGTCAAGAAATTAAAGCATTACTTAGGTCGTGACAGTGGACACAAGGTCAAGAGCAAGAGATGTTTCCATAGTCAATTGTCAGGCAGCAAAATCTTGCCTCCCTGTGTGGCAGAGTGTCAACCCTCTCCCAAACATTGTCTAGTGTTCAATGATGAAGACGTTGAGGAATGTGACAGTGAAGAATCATCATATTAAAATGCTTCTCTTTTTATGTTTTTTTCTGTCCTTTATCAAACAGCTGTGAGGACAAATGCCCATCACAACCAAGAATATGCCCAACTGCAAAACCAGTGTGTTCCAGGCATTGTCGCTGTCCAAAGGAGAGGAGAGGTTCTCATGGATCTCAAAGCAAAGAAACTCCTTGACTGAGCTTCCCCTACCCTCCAAAAATCCACTGCTTCGCAAAGTAGCTGTCACTGACTTTCAAACAATAGTATACAGAAACATTTTCCACATTAATAGCAGAAGAATGAATCCAGACTGCATTTATTTATTAGAGCAATTACTAACTGCAGGGGAATCCTCTGGGACATTGGCAATTGTTCTGTAAGAGGTAACAACAACTGATGAATTGCTGGCTGCACGGAAGAAGGAGTGGAAACAGTCAGTTCAATGTTATGGAAGATTAAGCTGGTATATTGGTAATAAAGTCACGGTCACCAGCCAGCCTTTCAGAAACTGAGACTAGATAATTGTAGTCTCTGAATTCTTAGCTAATGCAGCTCCTGGGTGAAACTTTCTTCAGAAATTCAGTGTACAGGATTTGGCTTCTAATAGGTTCAGCACTGAGTTATTTGATCTACTGTCTGCCTTTGATTATAATTTTGAGTTTATTGTACAACTACTGTCAGATGTGCCATATTTAAGTGTATATAAGAAAATAAATACATCAGTTATTCGAACGGTTTTGATTTTTCTCTGTTATTTTAAAACTCTTCCCAACAAAAAGAAAATAAGCAAAAACCCAAAGCCATCTGAAGTACAGACTTCTCATGTTTGTCCCATCGGGACTGGCTTCTGCCCAAACCCAGGTCAAAACAAGGTCACTTGATCCAACAGTTTCAGTAAAGAAGAACCATTTTTCCCACATCTGCCCAACAGCCATGTGTGATTTATTTATTTGTTCCTGTCTAGAGTGTTAATCTCCCTCAGTGGATAACAGCCATACTAGTACTAACTCTTCAACACACAGTTCACTAAAAGATGATTTTCTTTTTTCGTTTATCATGCTCCCATCGGGACTGGCTTCTGCCCAAACCCAGGTCAAAACAAGGTCACTTGATCCAACAGTTTCAGTAAAGAAGAACCATTTTTCCCACATCTGCCCAACAGCCATGTGTGATTTATTTATTTGTTCCTGTCTAGAGTGTTAATCTCCCTCAGTGGATAACAGCCATACTAGTACTAACTCTTCAACACACAGTTCACTAAAAGATGATTTTCTTTTTTCGTTTATCATGCTATGAAAATACCTCTTTTGCACTGAAATTCTTTTCACCAGTGTGAGGCCTGAGTAACTCTTTTAATCAAATCAAGCACAAGGACAGCATTATTCTCTGAGCCACTGATGTCTGGACTGAGCCAGTCCAGAGAAAATATTGTGAGCAATAATCATGAACTGGAAGTGATAGCCTTGACTGAATCATTTTTTTCCCCTTTGCTGAATTCTCCAGTTCTACATTGCACTGGGAATGAAGGGAATAGAGCAAACGAAACAACTGCTACAATGATGTAAAGGTTGATGGGCAGGGAATAGGAAATGGCTTTTTGATGTGCATCTGAGATTCTTCTGTATTTATATATGGAAAAAAATTGACTGCTTTAAAAATAAAATCAGAACTAAATCCTGTAAGGCTGATTGAGTCGTTGGACGAAGCACCAAACAATTTAATGTATCTTTTGTCTGAGTAAGGCATTTAGGATTTGACCCTGGACGCCTGGTCTGAGAACTTCCTAAGCCATCTGTGATCTAGGTCTGTGCAAATATACCAGCAAACTGCTTTTGTTATCTGTGCTCGGAACTGACCTGGGACTCTCCGACCAGGCAACAGTTCGACCTGTGAGCCTACTGTGTGAAGCCGATGCAGCAGGGTTATCTTCTGGTCTGCACTGGGCTTGCCTGCTCAGGGTTCTCCTCCAGATCAAAGGCCACATGCAACTAGGATGCACTCTGCATGGACAAAAACGGGAACGTGACCCCAGTGCAAAACCACGTGAACCAGCTTAGCAGCAGAAGCATACCTTTACATTTCCCTTGCTCCTCTGAGAGTCTTTAAATCCAGACATATGTACGAGGTGGGTGAAGTCCCTGAGCTATTCAAGGATCCATAAAAGGAATGAACTGCCCCATCAGCTCTCACCTAGCTCAGCTGGGGGCACTCTGACCTCGTGGTTGGATTGCCCATAGGCTACACCATTGGCACATTCCTCAGAAAGCCAGGGAGCCGCAGGGGCAAACCAGGCACATAACTGGTGGCACCAGAGGCATATGGAGTAAAAATATACCTTTGTGCGAAAATATACAACAGTATTTGTACAGCTGAGTTCTGCTGAAAGAGTTAAAGCTTTTGCATTTCCTAGCTTTTCTTAAATTGTTTAGTAACTGGAACCCTGTATTGATTATGACTGACTCTCATCACTGTTGATCTGTGGAGGTTTCCTCAGTTTTCTGTCCTGACCATTGAATATATTAACTTTTTTTTTTTTTTAACAAAATGAAACTATTTCAACCTGAGACAAATAAGACTGCTTCAACTCCAGCAAGCAATCATTGAGGGGCTGAAAACCATGCTCAAAAACTTCTCTCACTGAGGCAGAGAGGGATTTGAACATGGGACCCCTAACCCCCAGGAGAGTAAAATAGCCATTAGAATACCCAGTCTAGAAAGGTACCATCACTGACCACCAATGCGAACCCTGCTCTGAAGTTTTCACATCTTCCTAGACCACTGAAATGCAAACCTGTGCCTGAAGGACTAACTCAGGACTGAAGATCCAATGGGAAGGAGTGAGATCTTTCCATGTCCACAGGCTCATGCAGTCTAAGCCTCCAGATGAATTTAACCCTTAACCTCACAATTTTGTGTCCACCTCTTGCAGATCACTTTGTGATTATTTTTGATAGAAATGTGCTCAAACAACATAGAACGTATGATCATCAAAACCACACCAGAAAGTCATTGTAAAATTCAGCATTATTTTCACATCTAATCCCCTACAGGTTCTCTTATCTTGAGGTATCTCCATTTTGCAGCAGCGATGTGGCAGAAAGCTTGTTAAATCAGAACAGGTTTTTAGGCTTTACCATAAAGATGGAAAAGGAAACTGCTTGCCGTGGCATTCACTAACAGGAGTGGCCTAAGCAGCCACCATTAAAAAAGTCACCTAGTTTATAACCTTCAAGATCCTTAAGAGATTTTTAGCTCTCATTTCAAGAAGGCTTACAAATGTAATTCTTTGTACTTCAAATAGGATTGTCAACTCTGGTACACAAGGTTGAAACTCACACTCAAACCTCTGCAGGATAACATTCCTGAGGAGGGGAGGGGTGTGCGTGCATGCACAAGTGTGAGTACGCGCACACTAACCTCACTCTCAGCTCTTGCCATCCTGGTGCAGCACAGGACTTCACACAACTCCTTCTCTCTCCATTAACCCATTAACTTGTCACCCAGATGCCTCTGGCACACCGGGTCACAAAATGAGATGGAGGTGAGCACCCACACTGTAACAGGGCTGGCAGTGTATGGGCACATCTCTTGCCAGTGGCAGTACTGAAGGATGCCATGCACACCAGGACACTGCTGCAGTCCTGTAGCCTTCCCCTACACTATGACAGATTCTCTTGCTTCATCTAACACAAGGCTCTGTGCTGGATGGGAAAGCAGAGATACCTAAGAGCTCTGAATTGACCAGATTCACATTTACCTGGGCAGGAACATGAAAATATCTTTCGTCAGCCCTACAAACCAATTGCTTGAGTATGAGCATTGACCATCCTTCCCCTCCTGTTGGCTCCTTTAAGAGAAAGGCACTTCCGCCTTCTGAAGCCTTGACCCATCTACTTTTTGGAGTGCACTCATGCACTGCCATGTTTGCAGCACAGGGATCTTACAGTTTCTTTTCTTTATAATAAATTCCCCCCCTCCTAGCAGATGATTTTTTCCTAAAGCCCTGTGCCAGCCTTTGCGTGGTGGGGTGCTTCTGTTTTCCATCCTGCTCCCCTGTATGATTAGAAAATGACCAAAGCTAGAGCACATCCTGCATATTTGTAACATTCACTGGATGTGGAAAAGCTTAAGAGTTTAAGCACCATGCTGTAAATGCCAGTGCTGCATGATGGTCTTCACTGCCACAGCCCCAAGAAGATCCGGATGCCCCTAACACTATGGCACAGCCTTAAGTCCTTTACACAGAAAACCAGGACTAAAAGGAGGCTCTGGGTGGAGATGGAAGCACAAGCAGATAATTAGAATTTGTTGAGGATTTATAAAAACTCATAATGTTATCTTAGCTGAGAAATTCTGGATTCTTTGTTGCATTTAAAGATGTTCACCAAACTTTAAAACAGAAATGCTTTATGTTATCTTTCATATCGATACATCAGAATTTAATAACAGATTTAATACAACAATTCAGAAGACTTAAATAAGGTATGTAAAATTTATAGCAGATCTGTTTTTTGACTGATGTCCTTGGCTTTTAACCCATGAGTAAATGACCTTCTCAGAGGGAAGGTTATTGAGCAGAGGAGGGTTCCCTTTGAAGTCTGAAATGTCTTTTATTACTGTGTTCAGCATGACTTGCTTTTTAAGCATATGGACATGATTTACAGATTTCATAGCCAGAATAATAATGCTAAAACATCCTGTTATGGTGTGTCTTAATTTTTACATAGTGACGGAGGCCTTTAATGTGATATTTAGATTGTCCTCTACATATTCATGTGTATAAGAGAAATTAGGATACTTAAATAATAATTGTTAATTGTAAATAAACGTGCATGAAGTTTCTAAAAGCATTGGGTTTTATAAGTATCTGGCTTTCACTTGCATGGGCTTTTTGCACAGAGTGGGCAAGGGAACAGACTGAATGAGAACAATAGCAAAATATGCACAGTGCATTTGTAGGTGTCAGGAAATATTTGTCTGCTTGCAAAAACTGTACTCGACTTCCAGGACAGAGGTATGTGTGATCTTACAAGATGCAGGTGACACTGAAGAAATTCAAGCAAATCTTTAAAGTACTGCCACCATTTACTCCAAAAGTATGTTGTGTACTGTGACATTGCTTATAGCAAGCATTATTCATAGGAAGTTTGATAGATCATATATAAATTCTGTCATACTCACACACATTGTAAACATATAAATCTATATGTATCCTTTGTGCACCAACTCCAGCTGACTCTGAAGATCCCTTCCTCTTTTCCAGCCCCCCCCCAAAAAAAAAAAGAAATTGAACCTGCTTGGTTTGGTTTTTTTTTGTTGTTGCTGTTTTTTTCACACCACTGTAAGCCAGGAGTTATGTTATTTAAATAAAGAGTTGTTTTACTTTACAGTAGTGTGAAAATAAAAAAGGAAACCCTTGAAAATCCAAAACCAAATTTGTAGAAGCTCCTTCACCTGCCAGTTTCCTTTGTATTTTCTAAATAACTGATAAACACTTTTCACCTTTAAAATATCAAAGAGGTTGTCTCCTTCTAATTTTTGAATCATGGAGTAAACTGGCCTCTCTGGAACTACAAGGTGGTTACTAGGACATGTTCTGTGTTCTAATTTATAACAGTCTATATTAAAAACCAAACAAGTCAGTGGTTATAAATGATGTACTGCCACTCATTTTATTTCTGTCAGGTGCCTACAACAGCAGTTACTCAAAAACTTCTATAAAAACTTTTCACTCAGGGCGGAGAGTGGGAGGAAAGGTGAGGGTTGGTGGAAGAAAGTCTGCTTTAAATTAGGTTAAAAGGAAACTGCTCCTTTAGCCAGTATAGCAAAATGAGTACATAAAAGTACAGTCACAGCTTGGTCTGTATTTTGACTTCTACGCCATTAACTCCCTCTTTGTTTCCACTTTTATGGCACTTTACTACTCAATGCAAAAGGTCTTCCCAGTTTGAGAGCATTAAGGATCCATGACTTAGTGTGAAATGCTTTACTTCTTAAACATCATAAACTATCTTTAAAACATTTATGGCTGAATAATCTATGATTTAATTCTAGCCTGCATTAGTATATGCTATATATTTAAAACTGTAGTAGTTTAAAACTGTAGTTATATACTTAAAACTGTAGATATAAAAAATATCCAGTTATTGACACCTACAAATTAGGTGTCAAGAAAAGAAGGTAACAAAATGGGAGGCATTCCACCCAGCCTTCTGCTGCACTTGTTTCGCTAAGTGGTATTTTTAATTGGTGAAGACTGTATCTCTAATGTGCGGCCTAGTACCACAGGTCCAGCTGACATGCTTATACAAGATACCCAGACTAACCCATCAGCTGTTGTTAGGCGACTCACTGGCAAAACATTTGTCCAAAACTTTCCCCTGACCCTAGATTCCACTGTCTAGGCACACTCCCATGCCTCTTTTGCTCTTCTTTCTTTCCTGGGAAAGCATTTCTTGCTCCCTGTGAATGGGCTAACTGTTCAAAAATGTGTTTGATCGCTCAAGTACAGTGGCATAGTAGTTACTTAGCTTCGCTCCTCAGAATAAAATAACCAATACCAGTGATGAAACACAAGGAAAAGCTCAACATATTCACAAGATCTATGCGACAGTTCTGTGAAGAACTATACAACAGCAATATTGTCTCGATAACAGACTGCAGTATTTTCCTGTAGCTCAGTTATGAAGGCATATTGTGGAAATCCCTTTAAGGTCATCTGGTCTTTCTGATCTGCCATTTCTCCATGCATTCCATTTTAAAAACACCCGTAGCTCACTCCATAGCTAAAAATGCCTATGCTGCTCTACTTGTTCCCTGGAGGACGGTCATGTTATGACCTTGGTCTGCACCACGTTAATTAATCTCAGAGCACTTGTTTCCAACATGCAAAAAGCCTGAAATCTGTGGCTTCCGTTTCAAACCTCAAGAAGAGTTTGCATGCCTGGAAGCCTCTCCGAGTTTTTCCAATTCTAACAGTCAAATAAAAATTACTGCTTCTTCCATGGACCTGACCTTGTTTTTATCTTTAGATACTCAGTGCTACAGTATCTACTGACTTACAGAAACCCTTGTTTCATTACATGGATCTTAAAGTATAATTACAATGAATTATTTTTTGTTTTACAGTTTAAATTTGGATATAAACTATCAAAATATTGGATAGTTCATGTCTAGTTTTCATAAGAAGCTCAGATTTCTTTTAATTCAAACTATAGAAAGCAGGCAGGTACTACACTAATGGACATCACAAGCACAGAGGAGAGTGGTGATAATGATCTCAAGCATACGTGTGATAGGAATATTAGTAGTAGGAAATAACATACCAGGTGAAGGTTCTTCAGCTTTGCATGGAGAATATTTTGCGTTTTGCATTCCAATAGCTCCATCTACTGTTGTCACTGCACCTTTCTTTTCTTCCATCAAGAAGTCCTTACACCTGTCAAACTTCTAGTTAAAAACATTTTGTTAGCAATTCTATACTGGAACCCATCATAGAGTCCTGGCCCTTCAGTTTGTACTGTCTCTACAGCATAAATTACCGGGATTTTGTAAGAGTTCATCACCTACAGTCTTAAAGGTACAATCAGAAGACTTTTAAGACAGGCCACCTTTTCTAATGCAGCTTATGCACAAATGCTAAAGCATTTCGATGTGGCTTCAAGGCCGCAGAAACAGAAATTTAGACCTGCAACCAAACAGACAATAAAAGCTGAGGGAAAAAATAAAAAGTAAAACTAAGTGTAGTCTGGTCAACACGCTGTGACTTCATAATAACTGATATCGGATCTGTATTGATACAGACCAGACACAGGCAGAATCCCATTCCTGACAGATTAGTCAGACGACTTGTTACAGAGTTGATGGTGGTTGTAGGTTGGCTGCAGGAGTCTTAGGTCTGCCAGTACAAAGGTAACCAGTCCTTCTGACAGATCCCAAATGTCAGCGAGAGCACAGCCATTGCTTTCCAATGCGTGCCCAGGAATTTTTTCTGCCTCATTTGGGGAGCCCTTAAGCTGCATCACTGACTCAGCGGAGAAGGCAGAAGGCAGACAGCCCCCAGGCTTTGTTTGTGACAACATCTCCTGCTAGGGACTGGGAAGCACTCTGAGACTAGGTGCTCTGGTGCTGAAGTGGTCCCTACATGGAAGTGAACAACTTAAGCCCAGATGTTGTAGAAGAGGATTATTTACAGGGGTGAGCAGCTGTCCTGGACTGGTAAGGACAGAGATGTGACCTGTGTGTAAGCCCAAGGGACTGGAAACCACTCCAAAAAGTGGGACCCATAGTTACTAACTGGGAATCAACTGAGGTCACGCTGCCCCGTGCTCCGCTGGATGCCCTTGGGGGCAACAACACTGGCCTCAGTCCCAGCAGGAGTTATACTTACTTCCACCCCATCAGCAGGCTTCACCACCCTGTTGACAGCGTCCCAGGGGAAACAAAATCCTTTAGGGTACACGTCCCTAGTGGGTCTCAGCCCAGGAGATGCTAGCTGCGCAAAAATGGGTGTGCTTTTGAGGGGGAGCAGCTCAGCTATGACAAGCCTCATTCCTTATTGGAATTGATTATCCCAATGGCCTCTGTGTACTGGTGACCAAGAGTGGATGGCAACCTACAGACTGGGCAACAAACACATACAGAGTACGTGTAGCACCAACTCTTGTTCACCACCCATCTGGAAAAGATCTCCTGGTTGTTTCAGCCTGAATCCCAGATCCTGGTGTCAATCCCATGGCGAACTGGATGAGATTTGTTGGTGACTTGCCTCATCTGGTGATCTCTATCCTGGTGACTGATGTAGATGCCATCCTTATGGCGACCAAAATTCTATTTGGGTTGTTTCACATGGGTGTCAGTCCTGCAGGAATGGAACAGGGTATTGTTCAGTGTGCTGGAAAAATCTGGCAGGCAGTGGGTCTCGTAATGATTACATTATCATGATCCATCACATGCTGAGAATGACACCATTGGTATGCTGGCTGCAATGCCCAGCCAGCTTGATTTAAGGTGGTCGGGCCACCTTTACTTTACTTAATCCAAAATGGAAACATACGTATGTTCAGAAAACACGCTCCCAACCCCTCATGCTCCTCCCCAGCTTAACTATTCTGATTTGAGAGGGAAAAGAAGATTTGGGCTCTGGGATGGGAAAGCATTGCAGAACAGAGGGTGACCGACTGATCGAGACCTCAGAGTGTGCATGAGGGGCACAGCTTACATACGGATCTGAGACCTAACACACATAGCCTTGCTGATCAACTTACCACTTTTGTTAGCAAATTCATCTGCCACAGACGAATTCCAACCTGCTTGCAAGGAAAATGAGCTCATAAAATGGAAAATCAACTTACTTTCTGGCATCTAAGACGGAAAGCTGGCTTAAACAAAAGAAGCCATTTTAACACTTTTTGTTTAATGGCAATTTCCTTCATGGACTACGTTGCAGTTTGTTAACCTTGCAACTTGAAACCTGTGTTTCAAAAGTAGGTTAGCCTGTCATTTCATCCAGCTTCTGTGGGATTTCACAAATACGGGAGAAGGACTGTAAAAACCCCCAGGTGCTTGAACATGAAACCCACCATTTTTCCTGGTGCTTTGTGGGTGTTATTGCAGCCAGATAGGGGATTGGCTATACATAGGGGAAACCGGGCAAAACCAACCTTTTTAAGGTACTATAGAAACCTATTTGAAACTGTTGTTAATTCCTAGCACCAAAAACTGCTGAGGTAGGCAGTTGGGCTCTCTCTCCCTCTTTTCAGGAGTTTTAGGCAAACTGACAGGCTCTCTCCAGCCTTACCATATAAAAGGCAACAAAATCAAAGGACAGTTCATCTTTCCTTCAGGACAAAGATTCCAAATATTGCTTTCCTCCTCCTTTTGGAGCATATTTAATTCCAGCAGTATCAGAAACTGAAAACACTGTGGTTTTTCAAACAGGGTGTTGGGCTGCCTCTGTCTCTCTCCTGCTTGGCTTCACTAATTAGTCTCACTCTGTGCTTGCAACTATAGGCCACGATTCTCCATCCGACAGTACCACTCTTCACTAATATTCTCCATTTAGGGCTTCCAACAGTTTCTGCTTTCCTGAATCCACACAAAAAAAAATGTCCTTCACTGAGAACTGCTTGTGTACTCTCGCACCACTGTTCCATGTCACAAGATCTCTTTTCCAGGAGCACTACAGCTCCCTTGCTGTGTCATCAGGCTCTACAGCAGCACTGCTTCGCAGCTCTGTGGTGAACTACTTTGTGAACAACCGTTCTTCTCACTGACTAATGTTTTGAAATAATACATGTGCATGCTTTGGGCATATTAAGTGAAAATAAATCAATTAATTTAATACACCAGCTTATTACACATGGTAAAGCCACTTCAACAAATAGTGATAGTTTTTGCTCAAGACAGACATGCAATAAAAGCAATGCTGTCCTCCAGGCTGGGGACAGAGTAGCGAATTCAATCTGAGAGGAGGCTGAGAGGGAGATGACACAGCAAAGCACCCAGCAGGAAGTTCTGGATTTTCAAGAACACCAAAGGGGTCTCCTTGAGGCAAGATGGCATCTGCTACTGGAACAAGCCCCAGGAGTCTCTTCAAGTGTCCTCCATCTTCTCCTTCCATTAACTCAATTTACGAGGGTGCTTTAGGGAGCATGCAAGGACCAGGCTTGGAAGGAGTAATTACTCTGCTGTCACTGGTTTAACGTCTTTACTCTCTAGTTTACATATCCCACAGTCTCACTCTTGACCTTTTACGACGGGCTTTAAATGAGAGTGGATGCATCGAGTTCAGGCATTTAGATGGAAGAACATTTGATCCTCTCTTCAGCTGTTGGTCCCTTCTCAATGGCTTCACCTCAGATCAGAGCAGGATAGACTTGCATCATCCCAGGATTGATGCGTGGAAAAAAAACTCCGCAATCAAAATTGATTGTGAAGCAGGTATGTTTATTGTGATTTCAGCTCTATAGAGTTGGGTGCAGCAAGGGTCAGGTACCCTTAAGGAGGCTTGCACACCACGCCGTAGCTTTGGCCTCTTATTTAAAGCAGTAAAACGTACATATTCAAAGGATTGCTCAACCGCCTGGTACAGATGTATTAGATTCTCCCGCTCCTGATGTAAATTAGGTCTCCTCCCCTTTGCACGTGCGCAGTCTTCTTACATGTTACAGGTCATACAACGTCATGCATCGCATGTCTCATTAACTCGGACTTATGCCTCCCCTGGGAGGAGAAAGTAATATTCAACAGTCTATTAAGCAGGCGCAGTTCAGGGAGGGCTAGTCATTATCTTTTACTCAGATCCAGTTAAGCGACATCCTCCCTCGTGGCTGTAGAGACAATAGTCTTCTCCTCTTTATCTTGTCCCAAACAATGAGGCGTCAAGTCTTGCATTCTTCAAGTGATAAAGGGCGCTGGTGAGCAAGGGCGGGACGTAACACTTTGTTTCCTCTGTTTACCTAGAGCTTTGAGCAACTCAAAGGCAGGCAAAAGCATTTTTAGCAAAGTTAACTAATATTCAAACCTGTGGATATTTTCTACTTTCCCAACTCAGGATCAGTGACAATGTTATGAATAAACAACACAAAAATGCAGCCAGCAAGAAGTGTGTGGTACCCCATATTTGTGAACCATCCATGGACAGAAAATTTAGCAGTGCCTTTTCCAACTCCGCAGCAGCAAAGATTCCTTTCCTTTCCATGAAGGCAAATGCAGACAAATTTTTCAATAGGAGGAGGCTGCTAATATAGGGTGATCAAGTTGGATCACTGACAGGTATGTCCTTAAGCACAACCAGACACATTTAATGAAGAACATGGATGTCAGGCCACCAAAGGTAACATGCTGGGCTACATGCAGGAAGCCTTAGTCACAATACTTTTCCAGATCTCCTTCAGAAAGATGTTCAGAGCCCTTAGGCAGCTGCTTGGAAAGCACCAAGTCCACTACAAAGTTCCAACAAATACAGAGAGACAAAAAACCACAACTGCTGTGGCATAAAAAGAGGTTTCTGAGAGATGAAGTGGATCTGTCCTGTGGGATATTTTGTAGATCAGTACCAGTATTCTGGATTTGCACAGCGGTTGGTCAGTATAAGCATACGGAACACATCAAATCCCACTTCTTTCACAGAAGAGAGGCTCTATATGTTGTATACAAGTTACAATTTCTCTTTGGATTTTTAAAGCTTGCATAGCAAGAATTTAAAATTCTCTAGACAGCACACAATAAGAACTAGTCTAAAAAAAAAAAGAAAATAATTTTCCATATAGTTGAAACTGTAAGCATTGTTTTTCCGACAGCTAAAATTGGAATGACTAGTACAGCTTGATTCTTCAGGACAGCCTGCCACTAAGGGAGGTCACCATCACTATTTACCAGGGATCACATCATGGGGTGCTACAGCTGGGAACCTCCAAGTGCTTTCCTCCTCCTGGCCCTACCTTACTGGTTTGTTGTTGTTTTATTTTTTTTCCTAGATGTAATTTAAGGTGACTGCTTTACACTCAGGGTGAGGTTTCTTCTGATAACTAGGATCCCTGTGGCCCCCTTGGTTCTCAATCTCCTCTTTTTTCTCAGCAGGATATCTGCCACTGCAGGTAAGAAGCCTTCCCCATTCTGGCCTCATAGTCAGCTTCTCATCCTGAAATTCAGGTTCTTGCCACCCTGGAGGAGCACCTGATGATGAAGTCAGATTTGCCAATACTGGTCTCACCTTTCCGAACACATGAGAAAAATTCAATTAGCCATGATTTTCTTATTCAGCACACTGTCTTTCACGTCTTCCAGTCCTCAGAACGAAGTGCCTGACTTCCTCCTTGGGCCTTTTTGGGATCAGCGCCTCCAAACCATGCCTGTCCAACCTTCAACCTAACCAGGAATCTAGCCAGCACTGCAGCCTAGCTCAGGTTGTACTGTCACTCATGACACGCATATTTGCATAGGAGTGATGACAGAGTTGAACCTGACAAAATTCGTATCAGAAATCTTGGCAAGGAGAAGTAAGTAGCTGCCAAACATAATTTTGTGAACATGTAGGAAAGGCATGAGCAGCCCTAGTCTGGTGAGTTAACATCCTTCTTGGCAGTCAGCAGCAGCTGGTGCTGGAGCTGCTGAAAGCTGACTGCAAAGCTTCTTGAGATGACCAGCGCTGACTGCAAAGCTTCTTGAGATGATCAGCCAAGCGCTGCCAGCCCAGGGTGTCAGAACACAACTCACACAACCCAAACTCAGAGCTCAAGCTTTGTTCTGAGCTCAAAGTCCAAGCTCCTGGAGTGTTTGTAAAACCCACGGTATTTGTACTTCCATTTAGAGAGCACAAGCTTCCAGCACTTGTGGCAAAAGACTTGAGTGCCTTCCTAGAGTTCCTGCCCCGACTGAGCCAAAGAGCACACCAGAAGTGCTTCTCCATCAGGGGCAGGGCAAAGCCTTTGGAGTTCTGCGGCAATTCTATCACTTTACAGCACGCAGCTCTGAAATAATTAGGAAAGAATCCAGAGTTTAACTCACACAGCAGTTCCAAAGGGTATTTTGGGAGTGGGGTGTGTCCTGTCATTATTGGTTGCGGTTTTTTCATTGCTTTTCTTTCCCCCCTCTATTTTCCTAAAAAGAAGTATTAGTAGTATTTAATCTGGTGATTAAATACAATAAATTAATTAATGGCTTTGCTTTATCTTTTTTTTCTTCTTTTTTTTTTTTCCCCACAGCAACCAGTGGAGGCAGGCTCCCCACCGCAGCATCGGTAATGCCGCTGCAGGAGGACAAACATCCCCAGCCTGGGGCCGGCTGTATAACGACAGCACCTGCGAACGCCCTGAGCCGAACCCCTCAGGCGGGGCCCGC
>NW_010402867.1:25463-28858 GCF_000710305.1 Buceros rhinoceros silvestris | reverse complement strand
GAGGGGGAGGGCGGAGGGGGGCTGCCAGAGCTCCTGCCGCGGATCCGACCCTTCCCGAATCCCTTTGGCATCATCGGTCCCCGATGTCCCGTAGGGAGCCACGGGGTGTTTAAATGCCAGAGGGATCGGGGCAGCGTTTCACAGGGATCCTAGCGATGCTGTGCCTGGGCGCATGGGGGTTACGAGCCCCTAGCCAAAGACGTGCCAGATTTAAGGGGGAAATGGGTGGGACGTTAGTGTCCCCGTGAGGAGTGCAGCTTGCCTGACGTTAAACGGGGCACCCCTTAAGTCAAGCTCTCACAAAGGCAGCAGAATAATACGGGAATAGCTCAGAACGTCCCTAACCTGATTTGATTTTTTTTTTCACCTATTAATTTGGGCTTTGATGACAGGTTGCTCTTCAGTGCGCCTCCTGTGGGGCTTTTTATTTTAATATTGCTGGGTAAAGAAGAAAAAAAATCCCCGGTTATTTACTTGGCAGGATAAGTAGTATTGGTGCCCTAAGTGGAAAAGTAGGGGGTAGAATTAGTCAAGTGCGCTGGCAAAGGGCAAGGTAGGATTCCCGCTGAGCCAGGAGAGACCAGACCTTTAGGTTAGGGATATTTTTTCTGTCCTCAGGTCGGACTTATTTTAGACTTCTGTTTCCTTACTCCACTTTGCACGGAATTCAGTGAGATAACCCTGTTATTCTCAGAAAAATGCAGAAAGCAAGCATAATGATCCCTTTCCCTGAACTCCTGCTCATTTTCTGAGCTAGCAAAAAAGGCTTTTTCCTTCATAGGGCTGTGTATCAACATGTCCCCTGGTGACATTATCTGTCCACTCATTCAGTCGTGTTCCTCAGCCAGTTCTCAGTGGAGGTGCGTGGAAGGACTTTCTTTCCCTTTTTATTTGGCTAAGCACTGATCACTATGTTTCAGCAGATGGTCCTTAAACTAACAAATGATAGTATTAGGAGTTGCCATGAAATGTGTCTGCGTGGAGTGGCATGGACAGAAACTGAAAGGAAAAAAAGAATGCTAGAAAAATACATGAATAACACTGGGAGGCAAGGTTTGTGAAAGTCGTCTTGCTTTTTTCTTCAAGCAGTTGGATTTACAAGCAGGAAGGTCTCAATTTCAGAAAACAGCACATTTTTTTTCTCAGTTTTTAATGTTTTCTCGGGAAGAGGAAAGATCTGAATGGTTTGTGACAGTATGATAATTGAAATCTGCTGCTTAGTTTAAACCTGTTTATCTGTAAAACGGGCAGGAAAGAATTAAAAGTTGATTTAACACAAATTTGAATTCCTGCATGATGGGCTCAAGTGAAAATTTTAAAAATGTAAGAGAAGGAAGTTCTTAAAATACTGAGGAAAACATTATTTTAACAGAGGGTTGGTGGGGTTTTTTTAGTATGAATTAATTCTCAAGTGCTTTTGGAATATAAATTACCACAATTAAGAAGAGATGAACTGCTCTTAATTTTGGTATACACTTTCTCCAAATTTACTTTTCTCTTTACAAGAGAGTTTATATTAATCTATGGATTTTATTCCTCTGTTGGGGAACTGAAACGCACCACTCGCTCTCAGTTTGGGTTGCAAATATTGGGCTAGAATCTCAGTGTTTAGTCAGGCAAACTTCAAATGGATTGCAGAACTGGGTCCATTATTTCCAAAGAGCAGCAAAGGAAATAGCAGACTAGTAGGAAAAGTAAAAGGAAAAAAAAAATCAAGCTGTTATAGCCAGGCACTGTGTTGCTTCAACCATCCCAGCTATCAGTGATCCGCAGTAGCTTTAAATGACTAATGGACAAACCCAATTATATTAGCCGCCTCGACTTTGCTTTCCCATAAAAACAGAATCAGAAATACCACATCCTTTTCATCTTACATTTTTGCAAATTTAAGGATGTGTTGTACCACCCACTTTTTCGAGAGGAATGTTCTACCACAGATAAGCCTCAAAACAACTAGCAAACTTAAATTATTAGCTGACCACAGACATGCTTCAAAGGCCCAGAGTTGAGTAAGCAAAGCTGATGTTTGCAAGTCCTAAGTAGCAAACACTGATGCGAGTTGTTCTTCTGATGTGCATTGCAGATGCTGTTTGTCTTAAAATAAATATAATTTTTAATATTATGCATTTGATAACCTCGTTTACCCTTCGTGAAATTTTTATGGCATGGTTGCACGCATACAGAGATAGATTTAGAGCCATAAACTGTTTTCATTCTGCTTATCTAATTCCCATTGACACCTATGTATATTAAGCAGCAGATGTAGGGCAGCTCGAGGTGGATTCTTCTCTTGCTGACACGGGTATAAATTTGAGTTGCTCCCATGACTAGATGAGAGCAAGCTCCCTAATACCTAGTGCTTAGTCGATCCCCGACTCATATTTATTGTCAAAAGGCAGAGACTTGAGGCTAATTTATCTGTCCCCTGTCCAAGCGAGAAAGGGAGTCGGGTGTCTAACTGACCTCCGTGAAACGCTAGAGAGCTTGTAGGAAAGAAGTCCGTGAGGTCCTGGGCCGCGGCCTCAGCGCGCTGGACTTGTCTTAACACTCCCCTTTGCCCTTGCAGATATGCCCTGTGTGCAAGCGCAGTATAGTCCTTCACCGCCCGGTTCAAGTTATGCAGCTCAGACCTATGCGTATGGCTCGGAGTACAGCTCGGACATCATGAACCCTGACTATACCAAGCTGTCCATGGACCTGAACAGTACCGAAATCACTGCCGCTGCCACCACCTCCCTTCCCAGCTTCAGCACCTTTATGGAGGGTTACTCTGGCAGCTACGAGCTCAAGCCTTCCTGCCTCTACCAAATGCAATCTGCCTCCTCTGGCCAGAGGCCCCTCATAAAGATGGAAGACACCCGGCTCTCCCCATACCAGCCCTCACTGCCACCCTCCACGGATGAGGGCATGGCCAGCACTTCCATGTACTTCAAGCAATCTCCACCCTCCACACCCACCACGCCTGGCTTCCCCTCTCACCAGAGCCTGTGGGACGAGCCCCCGCTGCAGCCCACGCAGACCTGCCTGCCACCTGGCCACTTGATGGATGCTGCCCCCATGAAGACCGTGCCTCCACGCTTCCCCCTCTTCCACTTCCCGTCGCAGCCCACGCAGACCTGCTTGCCACCTGGCCACTTGATGGATGCGGCCCCCATGAAGACCGTGCCTCCACGCTTCCCCCTCTTCCACTTCAAGCACTCGCCCCCCCACACGCCAGCCACGGCCACCCACATGTGCTATGACCCTTCCTCCCTGAGCCTGCCCCTGGGCTCCGACAGACCCACTGCCAGCCAGGCGTCTATGGAGGGCCATTCCTACGGGCTTCACCTGGCCAAAAGACCCGCCACCTTAGCCTTCTCACCGCTCGGCCTCAATGCAGCCACCTCCACCCTGAT
>NW_010402867.1:13457-25289 GCF_000710305.1 Buceros rhinoceros silvestris | reverse complement strand
CTGCGCCGTCTGTGGAGATAATGCCGCCTGCCAGCACTACGGGGTACGGACGTGTGAGGGCTGCAAGGGCTTTTTCAAGGTGAGAGCTCCGCGGTTTGCTCCCCACTTCCCCAGCCTCCCCTCCCTTCCCACCTCCCCCAGCACGCTCCTCATCCTCACCTGGGGGCTTGAGGGATGTTGTGTGTTATTGTCAGAGCCCTGCAGAAAGGCGGGATGGAAACCCACCAAAAGATTTTTAAGAAGGCTAAAGCAAGCCCTGCCTAGGGTAAAAGGATCAGCCAGCCTTGGCTGAGAAAGGGCCGTGGCAGTGAGCTGGGCGAGCTACATCTCCAGTCTGCCAGCATCCCTCAGCAGAGCACAGGTCACCCTTGTGTGAGCTAAAAACTGCAGTTTTCCCACAGCAAAACTCACCTGGAGTATATCCAGCCTGGGTTTTACTCAGTCATTTCTTACCCTTAAACCTCATTTTCAACCGAGAAAAGAAACGCTGGAATTGTAAGCTCCACTTGACAGTTCAGTTGATGACAATGGTGCCATTTGCTGTCCTGGGGTGTTGGGGTGAGGAGGGCTGTAGGGTTGGTGCCAGGAGGAAACTGGTTTCACACAAACCCAAGCATTTCTGGTTTCATTTGGTTGCTGTCTCATTGTTACCTCTTCCGTTGAGGAGCCCAGTGAGTCCTCACCAGTGGAAAGCTGCTGCAGAGTAAGCTCAGTCACTAAACACTGCCCAGGGTCCCAGTACCTGCTCTGTAACGGGGACACCTTTGCAACTGAATGGCAACATGAATTAACTTACACACAGCAGTTTCTCAGTGGAAACTTTGTGCTTATATTTTTAAGAATTGAATACTCCCTTTTTGCTCTTAGATTTGTGTGCTTCATAATTTCCTTTCAACAGACCGAGTTCAGATTCCAGTATTAGTTTCAGAAATAGCTTCTTCAAGTGAAGAACTTGGGAGAGACTGTTGGTAGGATGGTTCTGGGCAGCAGATGTAAGAATTGATAGGTGTGGTGTTGATTTGGTATATTCCTTCCTTCAAAGACAGCAGCCGTGTCCCTGTTCTGGTAAAAGATACGTCGGGAACAAAAACAGTCCAAAAATAGTTGAGGGGAGGGCTTACAACTCTTTTTTTTTATTGTAGACAGAGCTACTAATGTTACTCAATAATAATCCTTTGTCAACATGCTAGAATACACATCTTCTATAAAACTCATTTGTTACTTAAATATAACAGGAAACAGGAACACAAATAACCTGGAAATAGCTCTTACGGGCCCAATCCTGCCCCTGTGGAAATCACCAGTATAGCCATGACTGGGAGCAGTATCTAGAGCTTGCTCTGCAAAATTGAACAGTTTTCAGCTCCAAAGCACATTGAACAATATCTACTGTGTCTCTTATGTTTAGTACATTGAGGCTGTTCTTTGAAAAGGAACAGAAATTAGGAAATAACATTTATCCATTAATTTAATTGCAGTAAAAGATTTAATACTTGTTGAGTTGATAAATTCTTTCCTGTTCTGATGTCTTCCCTAGTAATGTCTTTTTTTTGCTGCTAAGTTATTTATTGATGTATCTTTGATTCTAAGTATGGAAACACATAATACATTTTTTGCATCAATATTTGCTACATTCATCAAGGCTTATCAGGTTTTTACAAATTTTAAATTTATTTGATAGTATTAAGATAATTTTTGAGTTAATTAAATGTATATTAACATTACACTACAGTATAATTCTGTCTGGTTTTTTTTCCCCAGGCCAGGTTAGCTTTCCCAGAATTATTTAACTAAACATATTTTCTAGGCTTTCTGGTATTTTTATTTTTCTCCCTGATGATTTTAATGGCTAACCAAACCAGATATTGTGGTATTTGACTAACAATAGCAATAGCAAGAGCAGTACATTGCAGATCATCTTGATTTTGTTTTAATAAGGTCAGCAATAATCAAGGGAATGAACCAAGTAGAAAATTGTTCCCAAAGGGATATTAAAAGCGGAGATAATCTAATCCCCAAAGGTAGATGTGATGACCTGATAATTTCAGATATGATTTTATCATTCAAAGTTGCCTGTCTCCAGAGACTTGCTTCAGAACAATCCTAGATGATTTTCATTGTCAGCAGCTAACACTAATAAAATTGTTTTTCCTGCAGGCTAGTGTGTTAGGAAATTAATTTTATCTAATTATATGAATTGCACTGTCGGTTTTCATGTTGTAATTAAAACACATTTTGTCAGGTTCTAAGTTGTTCAAGAAATGATCAGTTTACTATTTTTGTGTTGCATTTTCACAGAGAACAGTTCAGAAAAATGCAAAATATGTTTGTCTGGCAAATAAAAACTGTCCAGTGGACAAGAGACGTCGTAACAGATGCCAATACTGCCGGTTTCAGAAGTGTCTCAGCGTCGGCATGGTTAAAGAAGGTAAGGACTATTGCTATTATTATCCCAACTCTGAAATACCACGTTTAATCAATCTGTGGGTCTGTGTGTGGGCATGGATGTCTTTATAATGAATTTTGCAGCGATGGGATTCATAACTTACCCCAAAATATGTGCATTTGTGTAGTAATGTATTGATTTACTTCTTTTTACCCATATTATCATATTTAGACTTTAGACCCCAGAGTTCAAGAACAGCAAGGTCACAAGAGGATAATTTGACACTGGTCAAAATGTCTCTGTTATTAACTCTGGACGTCGCTCAATAATACTGTTGGCTTCCCCCTGTTACCTCACGGGGGCTGCTCTGGGTTGTGTGCATATGGTCATAGGATCTTGTCTCATTCCCATAAGCTGATTGTAAATTTACAATTAATTTAAATGGAAACAGGATCAACTCATTAGTCCAAATTCTGCAAATATTTAAGTATGTGAGTAATACCGTGTGAGCAGTCCCATTGCAAATACCAACATGGATAATATAACCCATATAGCATGACCGTGTTTTTTTGAATGCTTCAGGAAAGCTAAAATTACTTTGAAGGAACAAGACTGCCATTTAAAAGGTGCACCAGTAGTACAACCATTAGAATTTGTGTTTCACATTCAGTTTTCTTTCAGTGGTAGAGCGTCTCCGTGTGTGTGTGCGTGTGCATGGGCAAATGTACAGACATGCTGCAAACAAAGCATAAACACTAGGAACCCAGCTGAGCTTTAAGTAAGCAGCTACATCACAGCTTACAATCATAGATCTGACGCAATTTTGGTATCATTTGTATTCCTTTGCAATCAAAAGCATCAAGAGCATGTGCTGACACTGAAGAATACTCTTACTTCCGCTGGGCTGGCCATCGTAAGAAAAGCAGGTGTTCATTCTGATCCATCGTTTGCTGCTATCTTCACAACTGATTCCCTTTTTTCTTTTTACCCAGTTGTTCGTACTGACAGCCTGAAAGGGAGAAGAGGTCGGCTGCCTTCCAAACCAAAGAGCCCCTTACAGCAAGAACCCTCTCAGCCCTCCCCGCCTTCTCCTCCCATCAGCATGATGAACGCCCTTGTACGAGCTTTAACCGACTCCACGCCCAGGGAGCTTGACTATTCAAGAGTATGTCTCACTTTTCTTTACCTGTTTATTTTTCACATAGAAATGATTTGTGAACTGCATTTCTACTTAGCAGCCTGTTTGCTAAAATGAAATTAAATGTGAAATCCGGATGAGGGTAGAAATTTGTCCAGCCAGCCATGTCTTTTCATGGTAGGTGGACAATGAGGGGAAAGGAGGTGAAGTAGACATTAGTGTTAGTAAATGTTCAGCGTGAGAATCTCAATCACAGTTACCTGCAGGTAACTGTAAAAGGTAGTGCAAAACCACTAGTAGTACGATCAATTAACCTCTCCAACTCAGGAGCAGTACTCATATGTCCACTACCTTAATTTCCACATTCTGAAGACTAAACTCTAATAGCACTTCCTTAATATTCGGTTGTAAGGGTTGGGGAAGGTAATACTGGATGGATAGGGTCATTTCTACTGAATTTGCCATTATTTAAAGGGGACCAGGGTCTGGCTTGGAATGCCCCAGCATGAATATTTCTTCAGTAAAATTTACATTTGTAAAACAAACCTTTAAAAATCAAAATTCTAAAAAGTCTAAAAAATTATCTCAGTGAAGTTTTACCAGAGAGGATATATTTTTGTAACTTTGTTCTTTAATGTTTCACATTCAGCATTTAAATATTCATGGAATGTTTTGAAAACTAAAAAACCTGTTCTATAGGTATTAAAATGCAGCATTGAAAAGGCTTGTTAAATACTTTTTTAGGCAGGTTGATATAGGAAAAGAAAAAAAGTACAGCTAAAGAAAACCAGGATCAAATTCCTTCCCCTTAATGAAACATGTTTAAGTTTGAGACTGCAAAAAGTACAGCTGTACTCAGGCAACATCTATACTGGCCATTTATCACTCGTTGCTGAGTAATATTTAATATTAGTATTTCATACCAAAATGTATTTCGTTTTAATTATGTAAAAATTACCTTATTCTATTTTGGAATATACTTATGATGTATATCATTTAGCAATTTTAAACACGCTGTAACATCTTTTCTTCAAGCTAATCTGAAAGTATACAGTCATATACTTTTCCCAATTATTATTAAGAATCTCGCTGTTCAGTATCTGACAGCCTTTTAGGGGGAGAATGCATTAGCCATATTTACATGTATTTTAACCAACCCGGCACGTCTCAGGGGGTCACTCTGCAAATACCAAGGTGTGTACCGAGCTGTGCTCTTTGACAGAAATCTGCTGGGTTCCGCGGGATTACAGGAGTACAATAGCCCAGGCCATGAGAGCAGGATCTAACATGATTTATTTATTGATTGATTGATACAAAGTTCTTCTGCATTTACAAAAAACTAAATGAAAACTGTGTAGTTTTATGTGACTTTTTTTCTGTATCCTGCAGTAGTTATTTCTCTTTTAATGAAAACAGGCCATAGATCTAATTGTTGAACAATTCTGTTGGACATTACAGGAAGCATGTGAATGACAGTAAATTAATTTAGTCTTGGTAGCTAAAAGATTAAGTATGATTTTCTGTTAGGATATATTAATTTCTAAGTTTTTCTTTACGATAAAATATATAATAGTGTGTTATACTCAGCAGTACTGAAAAGACAAAAATATGCAAAAAGGAATTAATAGATTCCTATGTTTTTTTCATAAACCTTATATTTTATTTTGAAAGTTTAAGGGAGATCAGGAACAAAATGCTGTGTAAAAACTGAGGTTAACTAAATGAAGTGTGCCGTAAACACACTGCAATGCTACAAAATCGCTTTGCAGAATAATCCTGTATCTGCAAAGACTAACTTCTGGCATGTTCGGTTAGGCTGTGACCTTGCCGAGCACCACAAATGGGTGGATCTGGAAACCTGGCTCTGGAGTGAGTCCGAACACTTCTGCAGTCATGACCTTAATGTTTAGCATGGCCTTCGTGTTTACAAGCCGTAACGTCTTCGCCGTCTTAAAAGACTGACAGGAGTTTCAGAGAGGAACATGAACCCCTTTCCTCCAAAAAACCTACACACACAGCTCCCCCCCTCGAAAAACAAAACAAAACAAAACATGGCTACTTCTCATTTCAGCACTGGTTTTAACTTACCACTCCACAGCAATGGTATATTTAGGTACTTGGTTTCAAAAACCAATTGCTAGGAAGAGAATTTGGTTTATGAACTTCTTAAAGGCCAAGGGCCGCAGTCCAGTCTCACACCTGTTTTACTGGTACAATTCCACGAGTTTACACTTCTGAGTAAGTGAGATGGGAAGCAGGCCCTATATTTTGCTGTCCTTATTCATGCAGAATAGCCACCAGCTTAAATAGAAATGTTGCCTTTTTTGGAAGCAGAGTGCAATGTTTAGGTGATAATCTCCCCCCTTCCCCAGCCACAAAATTAAGCAAATATTGGGGCTTTTGGAAAAACAAGCATAGCTTCTCTGTGCAGAGACGTTATTGTTAGGCTTTTGCAGCAGTAGCAGTTGATGAAGGTCAGATGAAGGCAGGCAAAGGGTAGACCTGGGTCGTGCTCTCAGGCTCCCCGACATCAGGCTTTATGAACCTCTTTAGATACACCGTACCAGTTAATGTGGCTTTCCACACATGCACACTCCGTCTTGAGTAACAGTCAGGTTCCATTTAATTCCCAAAGGAGGTCAGAGGACAGGAGCAAGACAGAGCTTTGTCTTCTGGCTTTCTCCTGCTGTGCCTCCAGTTTGCACAGGGCAGGTTAAGAAATGCAGATCTGAGCCTTTCTCTACCGTGGCCTCTTGACCAAAGGCTGGCTTAATGTGTCTTGGTCTGATGTTACATCAAATATCACCCCTTCTCAATGAAATAATCATGGAAAACACCCACAGATTTTGGTGCATACAAAAGAATCAAACACATTCTTTAGGGTTGCTTATACACTTATAAGTGTTACAAGTAAATAGTATTTTATTTTAGCTATTCTTTGGAAGTGCTAACTCTTTGTAGTGACCAGTGATATATTAGAGCACCTAAAAATTATACAATTCCATACAATTTTTTTTACCTTTCTTCTAAAATTCCTCTCAAGGGATAAAATATAACAACCAATACTGGTTATAATATTTTTAGCTGCATTTAATTTAATTAAGTGCCCCATGTGGGGTATACCATATTGTAGTATTCACAGTTGTGTGACATAATGCAGCGTTCAGCTTCATCAGAAAATGTTGAAACTTTGCCTTACTTTTGCTAAAGGAATGTTTTATAAATACTGCGAACAAATTAATACCTGGCTTAATTATGCTGACTTGTGATGCATTATATTTAGAATGAGGTTAGTGTAGTATCTTTTTTCTTTTTCTTTTCTTTTCCTTCCATGTCACTGCTCAAAGGATTGAGAAAGTGTCTTGCCTTAACAGTACCTATGGTGTGACAGGAGTTTGCATCAGCCTGTTTGGTTTCCCTGTGTAGGAAGAAGGAGTCATAGGTTAGCCCCTGTGCAGCAAAGCACATCTCCCAGAGCCAAGACACATACTGTCTTGGCTTGCTCCACAGCTTCATTTTACGGGGATCCAGAACATGCGAGGTCTCTGAAAAAGCATATGATTTTTTTCCACCCACTACTCACCTTGGCGCATCTTGCTACAGTCCAATGCCAGAAGTAATTATTTCATGCTGCCTGAGCATCCTCAACTGCTCCATTCAGATGGGGGACTGAACACATCAGTAATGCAGCGCACAGATTTCTCTCCCACTGCTCTCCATCCTCTCTGTTTGGGCCTTTACCTGCTTCCTGTCACATGATCCTTCGGAGCAGCTGGGTCAGAATTTGTCTCCACGTGAACTTTGTAAGAGGGATCTCATGTGTTTCGTTTGCTGACCAGGGCCATGAGCTGGAGCTTACCATGAGAAACTTGCGCAGTTAGTGTTGGTTAAGCAGAATGGAGTCATTCAGGGCTAGCACCAGTACCCCAGATACGACCAGAAGTCTCTAGGATTGCTGTGCTTGTCTAATCAAGCAGCGACTCTGACTCTTTCATCCCTTACCTACCAACAGCAACCAGCTCCAACTAGGACAGGCAGAGATCAGGACACCTGCCCGAGAAGTTCTGCTTGCCACCCTTCTCTCTCTCCCCTGCACAGAGCTGACTCTTGGGTTGCAGTTAGTTAGGTGATATCTGCAGCCCAAGTGGCACACCTGTAAGAAACTCCTCCCAGGGTGCCAGCCCACTGCTACTGACTGCGAAAGAGTTGTGGGTCTTTCTGCTTCCACTCTGGCTTGGGGAGTTACTAACGGAGACCTTTAGGCTGAGGGACTCAATCCCTAAATGCATGTGGAAAGTTGTCTCCAAAGAATGTGCACACTTCCTTCAGCCATGGAGACCGCCCCAACCTTTCCTCTGTGTCCCACAGAGAGAGTGGGTATGAAGCCTCTCCTAGAAATAACCCACCAGATGTCTGATGGTAAAGATCCTCTTACAATAAATCCCAAATTTTTCAGTCCCTGCTCAGAAAACCAGCAGCACCTTCCAAGCACAGAACTGGACTAAGCCGTGAAAGCTCCTCTTGTATTTTCTGCCGACAGAGAGAACAGTGTCATGGGAGTGACAGGGATCCCCTGGTGAGGAAGCAGGAGATAGCTGTCAGAGGGTCACGGGGAAGCTGAGCAAGCTAAGGCTGTTGAATGGTTGTCTGGAAGAGTTATAGCTGCATAAGCAGGATAATAGGTTGTCCTGAACCCTAAACTCTTCTGTTTGAAGGATAAGAGGTGATATGGGGCAGCTGTTTTACTTTGAACCAATTCTGTATTCAGACGGAGCAATGCTGCATGTGTCAGATAAAACAAGATTTATCTTACGTGTCTCTATCACTGTCAGATAAAATGCAGTTTGAGAGGTTTTGGAAGAAATCTGCATTTTGGTCATACCAAAACAAATTCATCAATGGGAAAAGTGTTTAATTGTAGTAAGTTAAAGGGTATTCCTCTCCTAGTGTGACAGCAATTATCCTACCGACCAGATTTCTGTTTCTGTGTACTAATAGCATATAGGCACTTGTAAATTATGATAAGTAATATATTTTTTTATAAATTTTAAACAGTTTCTACGTGTGTCAAAATATTTTTGCAGTGTACATGGGAATAGCAAAATAACTGTAGGTAGCCAAATAGGTAGATAGACGTAGACCTATTTATGGTGCCTTATTAATACCAGCTTTGCCAGGAAAGGAAATGTAGCCGGGTAAGTAATGCTGTATATTTCACGGAATGCCCTTAAAAGCATATAACGTCGCTTTCTGTGGCTTTCATTTTAGTACTGTTCCACTGATCAGGCTGCTGCAGGCACAGATGCAGAACACGTACAACAGTTCTATAATCTTCTGACTGCCTCCATTGACATAACTAGAGGCTGGGCAGAAAAAATCCCAGGATTTACTGACCTCCCAAAAGAAGATCAGACATTACTCATCGAATCAGCTTTTTTGGAGCTGTTTGTACTAAGACTCTCCATCAGGTAACTCTTTATTTCATTTCCTCTTAAGCTGAAAAGTCATCCATCTCATTATTTTTAAGGCATGCATGTCGTGCTACCTTTGAACATTGTCAATCATACCAAAAAAACGCACAAACTTCAGCAATGACTGCATAATATTTGGCTATAGTGTTTCATTTGTTTTACACTGCTGAAAAAACAAAAAAATGATTTAAAAAGAGATCATAGGTCTCACTAATGTTCTTTTTATTTGATATATTCTATCCTCTTCTCCCATAGTGATCAAAACTGATCCTCAGGTACTATTTGAGCAAGTTTGCTTCATATTCATCAGCGTAAACTATAGAAAAGCACCTTCAGTGTGACAGCTTTTTCCCTTCCCACCTTCTTTTGCGCATGTTCGTCTTTGTCGTATTTTAGAAAGGGATAAAGAAAATTTAAAATCTTGTTCAGATTGTTTTCTTCTTAATACCGAGTGATTTACTAGAGCGAGGTGCTATTTGTCAGTCTAGCACTAGTTAGGACGCTTTGCCAAAATCACTTTCAGGGACTGGGAAAATTCCAGACTAGTGATTTGAATTATGCCCTTATTTCTTTAAGTTCAAAATGACCTTTGCATGCATTTTTTGACACGGATATTGGCAATGGGGAGGGGAAGGAGAGGAGAGCTTGGCTGTGATCTCTCTCTTACACATGAGCTTTCGTATAAGAGTTTATGATGTTATGGGTATCGTGGTGCATTATTGCAAATTTCAGTTGTATTTCCTTACCAAATTTTACAATCGAAAAATGCAGATAAGACAAAGTAAATGCTGAGAGTTGCAGAATCTCTTCTTTCTTCAGCTTTTATTAGTTCTGCATTTCAAAATGCACTCACTTACTATTCCTTTGGTTCAAACATTCGGTATTTAATGTAAAATGTCTTCTCTGTTTATGCCTTTGGGCAGGACCAAAATCTTAACTAATTAGACAGTCTACACCACATGCTACAGCTAACCTCAGGCTTATAACTCTACCAAGTAAGCAATCATAGAAGCTTGTTGGTTGTACTTTGGCCCCAAGGGAGAAGCGTATTGTCAAATATGAATGCCCACATATGTCTCAGGATAATATGCCTTGGATTTTAAGTGACAGACACTTCAATACTGGTTATGCATTTTGCTGTAAAGTAAAAGATACATTTATAATTTTTTCAATTATTTTTATTTGAGGTCTGATACTGCTGAGGATAAGTTTGTATTCTGCAATGGACTTGTGCTTCATAGACTTCAGTGCCTTCGAGGATTTGGGGAGTGGCTCAACTCTATTAAAGACTTTTCCTTAAACTTAAAGAGCCTTAACCTTGATATCCCAGCCTTAGCAAGTTTATCAGCTCTAACTATGATTACAGGTAAGTGCTCCTTTGTTAATGGAAAACCTCAGACTCTAGTGCTTTGTTTTAATATAGATGCGAGAAATTTCAGCTAACTTAGCTATATTCAAGGAAATGTGAGTATGATTTTAAGACTTGTAATGATCATATCAAAATTGTGGACTAACATAAGGCCATCAGATATCCCTGTTAAAATGTTACCTAACTCTCTCTTTCTTCATGGATTCGTTGTTTTCTTGGAATAGTCTCTAAAAAGCAAACTGTTTCTGAGCAAATTGTGTAGCTCCTACAGAAACATTCAAAATACTTGTTGAATTCCCAGAAAAGCCTAAGGAAATGACCAGAGCTAGATCTTCTGTATAGCTAGATCTTCTATAGCTAGATCTTCTGGTACCAATACTGGTACCAGAGTAGCTCAAGAGTTAGAAGCTATACAGCTAGTATAGTTCAGCTCTCATCAGGATAGCTAGACCAGAAAGAGTGCTTCAAGAGGGCAGGCCAGCTGCTTTTGGTAGCCGAGCTTCTGCAGATATTCCATGTACTGCTTTTTTGAGAGAGAAAATTGGAGAACAGTAAGAAAAAAATCCTCTTCTGCAGTTGTACAAAAGCTTTTGGGTGTGAATGTGACCACATCACCCCTTCTGCCTGCTGGGGAGAACAGCAGGAAACCAATGTTAGAGTCATCCAAATCTGGCCAGCAAGTAGAAAGTGGGTGACCATAACCTTATAAAATGTAACTTTCTCATTCCTGAAACAACAAAACTCCCTGAAGTTCACACTGCGTACCTTGGGCTTCTTGCAACTGAAGAGGGATGGCCAACAGAAGCAGGAAGGGTTGGTAGTGAGTCTATGTCTGAACCGTAACAGCAGAAGTCAGAACAGCAGGCATCACTCCTGGGAGCCTCTCACTCAGTTCAGAAATGCTGGTAGTAAAAAGGTACATCTGAATCGTCAGTGTGGAACAGGGCTTCAGTGTGCCTTGAGTTGGATCTTCCCAGGGGTGCTATAAGCTCCACTGGTGTGGATATTGATTTCCTCCTGCATTTCAGGCACCCACCAGTTTGCAGCTGGTGCCCTCAATATCAGCTGCAGTCATCATTTCACCTAGGTCGAGATGATGCTTGGGAAACACTGAAATAAAACACTTTGCTGCCATTTGTGGGGCCAAGATTTTGGCTTCAGCATTTCCGTGGTATGCTTCCTTCCTGCATTTGGGTGAAGGGTTAGTGGTACATGTTCTAGCTTAACTCTCTGCTTCTTAAGAAAAGTGTTTTAAGTTTTACGTAATTTCTGTTAATTTTGTTCTGCAATTGGAAAGGGTTCATTAAGGTCCAGGTTCTAGGTCCTTTGGTATAACTCTTACGTCCGGAATAACTCATTGGAGTTGCTTTGCTCTGTATGAAAGAATTTCAAAATATGTTGAAGTGAGAAAGAACATTCTCAACTTAAAAATAACTCCAATATACAAGCATCCACAGGCATGCATTCC
>NW_010402867.1:0-13291 GCF_000710305.1 Buceros rhinoceros silvestris | reverse complement strand
CCTGCATACCTACATATATGTATTATAAATACATGTATATGTGTTTATGTGTGTTTGTATGCATATACAATGTATATATGTATGCACATGCTTTTAAATCAAGGACAGGTGCTGTCTCTTCCCATGTATATTTATATACAGGCATATATGCTTAGGTATATAGCACCTATTGTTGATCTAGGTTATTTACAATATATTGGATACTATACATTAGATAGATGGAGCGTGTTGTAGATTATCTTCCTGCTAAGGATGAGGAGACGACTGACTGAGAGGATGCAGGTCAATGAATAGGATCCTCTGCAGACTATCTATGTGAATGTAGAAAAAGCTGTTCGATAGGAAGAAAAGTTTCTCTCCTTACAAACCCATGGCCTGTTTTAACATAAGTCACTGTTCAGTTAGGCAGAGTTTGGTTGCTGTGCTGGTTTTGGCTGGGATGGAGTTAATTTTCTTCATAGTAGCTGTACAGGGCTGTGTTTGGATTTGTGCTGGAAACAGCATTGGTAACACAAGGATGTTTTCGTTATTGCTGAGCAGTGCTTACACAGGGTGGTCTTCACAGCACCCCACCAGTGAGTAGTCTAGGGGTGCACAAGAAGCTGGGAGGGGACACAGCTGGGACACGTGACCCCAACTGACCAAAAGGATAGTCCATATGCCATGACATCATGCTCAGCTTATAAAGCTGAGGGAAGAAAAAGGAAGGGGGGAGGATGTTCAAAGTGATGTCTTCCTGAGTGACTGTGAGGCGTGATAGAGCCTGGCTTTCCCGGAGACGGCTGAACACCTGCCGGCCCGTGGGAAGTGGGGAATTAATTTCTTCTTTTGCTTTGTTTGTACACATGGCTTTTGCTTTACCTATTAAACTGTCTTTATCTCAGCCCATGAGTTCTCCTACTTCTATCTTTCCAATTCTTTCCCCTACCCCACCGGGGCAGGGAGTAAGCAAGCGGCTGTGTGGAGCTTACTTGTTGGCCAGGCTTGCTTTTATTAGCAACATTGCAAAACTGAACTGCTGGCTTGAGCAGAATTTTATTCATTATTGCACAAATTGCTCCAGTTCTTGCTTTGCATTAATCAACTTTTCATGACTTGATGGCTCAGCCAAAAAAAGAAAAAGACAACAACCCAGTGTTCTATAATAGTCATAGCTTGTTTTAATAATGTACAGCATCTTAGGTGGCCCCGAATTCAGGAATTGTCTCCCCAGGTAAAGAAAAGTGCTCCTGGGAATAATGACCTGTTTGTTCTTCTTGATTTCACAAGTGCTCTCCATAGCCCAAACAAAGACATGCTCTTAGAAAACAAACCCTCTTGTATACTAGCCATTGGCAGTATTGGTGAATGAAGGAGAACAGTAAGAGAAGTCACTATTCTCTTTCACAGGTTCTCTCTCTGTTCTGCAAGAGTGATAGGGAGAACCGACATCTCTCTCTCAGTGAAGGAGGAGGGAATAAATGTAAAAATTAGTGTTGGAGGATAAAAGACATTCCACTGTTCCCAGAGTCCCCAAGGTACTGAAGGCTGTTCTCTCATTTTGGGATGTCCACTCAGCTCCCCAGTAACAGCCCCAGTAGTTCCAGTGCCCGTTAACTAACCCCGCTGACTTCTTCAAAGCTGTAAAGCTCCGAGTTCTACCTCAGCCACAGCTGCAGGTCACAGCGTAGGATGCATACTATAGGCACATTAGGCCATTTGTTCTGTTCAGTAATTTTGAAGAGAATGACAGAAGACCTTAGAGTAGAGTGACTATCACTCTACTGGCTAATTCACTGCTTGCTTTGAGTAAAACTAAAGGTATGCAGAACATAAAATGAACAGGAAAAGATTTTGTAATGTTTTGCATTGTATAATCCATTAGAAAGGCCATATATTTGTGCTTGTTCTGTTAATGTTTTCTGGGAATTCACAGTATGTTACCTAGAAGGAAAAGCATCATGTTGGATTGCTGCTGAGTTTTTAAGTCCTTTCAGGTAGGACATCATCATGAAAGAGCACCCAGAGTGAAAGAAGTGACATCTGGTTTATTGTGGTGGCTAGCAAACAGTTAACTTAAAGCTCTGCAATGCCAAAGCATATATTTTTTTCTTTAAGGTACTCCTGTAGGATCTTCCTCTCTCTGTCTCTCTTCTCTTTTTTTACTTCCTTCAGTTGGTTAAGAAATGCACTTCCTCCAGAGCATAGCAGTGGTGCTCTGAGCATCAGCCAGGAGAAAGTAGTTAGGAAACAACACAACACTCACCCCACATCCCCATGAAAGCAAGAAATGAGTTCTGTCCTGTTCTTTTTCTTTGGATCACTTATTCTTTGGGATGTAGGATTTAATGAGCTAAAGAGGAGTGCTGGCATGGAAAGAAAACTTTGGTCAACTTGGGACAATTTCTGTCCTTAGTTCCATGTGGACAATTTCTGTCAGTTTAGTCTGTTGCATGGATCCTAAGTGCTCCTGCACAACCCATGCCGGACTGGATACTGCTGATGATGAAGCTGTGCAGAGCAGACCAGGTATTGGCTCAGCCTATTCTTGAAAATGCTTCCTTAATGTCCCAAATGACTATTTATGATGCTCTGGTTTACAGTTTTTCTAACAGTGTGGAAGTATAAAGACTGAGAGTCCAATGCAGATCATTCAAGGGCATGTTCAAATTTAGCCTCAAATTTCTGCTTGCTCTAAAACTGCTAGTGTTTTCTCTCTCTCTCATTGATTCACTTTTCCTCTGTGCCTCTTCCTTTCTCTATCCACATAAAAATATTATTGTTTTGCCCACTTGACACTCTCAGTGGGATGCTGCCGAGTACAGAGCATTCTAGCCCTCATTCAGCCAAGCTCTTTCAGCATATGTTTTATTTTAAGTGTGTTACAGACCAGCCCAGAGCCGCTGTATATATTGGGCTTATTCACACTCTTGATGCTTTGTTAGACTGGCACCAGAACATTGAAGAATATAGTGAGGTTTCAATTAATTATGAGTTTGTGTTTGTTTTCCTGCTGTTGGGCTTTCTGTTCCAGTTTACAAGCATGATTTTTAGCACCAGCAGACATACCAAGAAATAGTACGGCGTCCAGTCTGGCTAAAAAGAGTCTGGCTGCTGCAGTTCCCTTCTGAACACGAATCTGTCCAACTTCACTGTGGAAGTGAGGCTTACCTACTCTTCAGCAGCAGATATCCTTCAGTCCTGTTGCCAGGATCCTCCGGAGTGGGTGCTTCATGTGCTGGGTCTACACATGAGCAGGTGGCAGACTGGAGGAGTGTAGGAGAGCCAGTTATAAAATAAAAAACCCTCCAGATTGCATTGTCTGCCTTCTCCTCGCCACTTCGCTGAGGGAAATACTGTCAGCATCGAAGTGAGGTACTCACTGCTCCTTCTCCCCTCCCACTCTTTTGCTGAGGCAAGAACTCTTTCCTCCTACAAGAACCAGCCCCTTGTGTGCCAGTTGTGTTTATCTTAAAGGAGGGAGCAAACTGTGACGTCCTCTATGGTCATTCATCTCATCTGACTCTAGGTACCTGGCACAGCTGATGGAGGAATACAGGGCACCTCCAGAAGATGATTGATCCACCTAAAATCTGAATCACCTTCTAAAAACGCTCATCCTTCCACTGATGTTAGGAGGAGCTCAAGAAGTCTGTGCTCTTAGCTTCAGCACTCCTGTGAAGTGCCTGAAGGTTAGGCAGGGTGAACACGGGCCAGACTGCAAAAGGAAAGGAGACTCTGGGATCTGCCAAGTCGGGATCTTGCTGTGTAACAGAGTGTGCACGAGACAATCAGAAAGATGTAGGCAACCAAGCCTCGTGTTCATGTGAGTTATAGAAGGGGAAGAGGATTGCGAAGGGGGAAGAGAAAATCAGATAACTATATTGAAACTGAGACAGCCAAGAGGCCTATTTTAAGTCTTCAGCATAAAACTGTGGGATTTCTGATTGGTCTGACACCTCAGAATGAATAAGCCTAAAACTGACCCAGCCTGACACAGAGCGCAGAGCCCAAGGGTCTTTGAGATGCTTGCGCTCTTTGAGAGGTGTTTCTCATACAGGTGGCACTCAGTCTGCCTAGCCCTGGAGTAATCTACCCCGTGTCAGAGATTAAGGACAGAAGGACTAACACAGCTGGTGACGGCTTTTCCTGGTCTTTTACTTTCTTCCTCTCATTTTTTTTTTTTTTTTTTTTTTTTTTTTTTTTTTTTTTTTTTTTTTTTTTTTTGCTGGTCAGTCTAATTATAGCACAGAATCGCACTGAGATTCCTGGGGAAAGAAGAAAGGTGTAAAATACTTGCTGTGTTCAGTTTGCCAGGATGAGCTGCTAAGTTTGCAGAGCTTTAAAGGCAAGACTTCTGCTGAATCATTTTGACAGGCTTATGGAGAGCATCTTTGCCATAAATCACCATTTTTCATGCAAAAATCAATGATATCCTAAAACAGAAGGCTGAGAAATCCTATATTCACCTTACCCATGCCTCTTTAATTGTCATTATAAGAAAGTCTGAATAGAATAATATTTACACACCACCTCAATCAGTTAGAGAAAATCTATTAGTTTTGACTAGCTGTCCTTCTCGGGATAAATCTTGGCCTTCTCATTCCCATGTGGATAAGAACATCCTGGGGAAGATGGCAGATGATTAGAGGCCATCAGTTTCAGCGACAGTGCGCACTGACCACAGGTGCGTCGCGCTGCTTCCTTTAGTGAGAAAGACTGTGGGTCTGTCTTTGTGCAAATGGGACTAGCTGTGTGGAAAAGACAAGAAAATGTGCTTCCTGCTATTTGATCCCTACTAAATCTAAATCTTTGTGTAAAATTAGACCCAAGACTCCTCAAGTCTACTGAAGAGAGGAGCTGTTTCTTATATGAGTACATTCCCCAGAAACTAGGTGCATGCTAACATTAGAGGCTGCGGTGGCAGTGCCAGTGCGTGCAGTGCCCTCTACTAGCGGAGCGTCTTCCACACAGATGGCTTTGACTTACCATGGGTCCACAAGGGATGTCTTAGGGATTGGAAAGTGAAAACCCCCGAGGCAGTTCCAGTCATGAGGAATTACCTTTGCAGAGATTTGCAGGTAGCAATGCCGATGTGTGGCACTTCATGCAGGAGAGGACAGTTTGGTTTGTCAGAGACTGCTTTAATATTGTAGCACCAGAGAACAGCTTAAGGACGGGGTATCTCTTAATTCTGAATTTCCAGGATTTTGTTATGTAAAGTAAGGCTACTAATAGCATAATCTCCGCACATACTGTGATTTGCATCGGTGTGTTTCCTGGCTCGCCACCAAAGACACAATTTGTTCACGAAACCTTCTGAACTTGTAAGTGCGAGACAAAGACTGTTTAGTTCGGGCTGGAAATGTTAACAACATTGCTGTGTGCTCCAGAGCCAGAGATAATTTTCCATACTCTGCAGCAAGCTACACACCTGCTGAGACACTGCTTTAAAAATGTGCTCTGCTAATTTGTAGTTGGGTTTTGGATCCATTCTTGTATTTCAGCTCCCTAGATCTATAAAGATATCTTCACTTACAGAGCCAGGAAATAACCTCAAAACAGATTAAAAGATGGGAACTCTTCAAAGACTGCAAGATTAATTTAATGTCCTGCAGATTCTCTCAGCAGGCTAGTGGTAAAAAAATAGCCCTACGGCTTTTCAAACCTGTATAAAATATTTATCCGCCAAGATTTTTAATGGCAGAATCTGTCTAAGTATTTACTCTCAGTGACCTGTATAGTTAAGGCTTACATAATTACACTATACACCATGTACTGGAAAGGCTTTAAATATTCATTGACTCCTTGTGTTTTAATGTAAACAAGGCACTTAGGATACCTAGGGTTTTTAATTCCTGCAAGGTGAAAAAGATGTCTGAAGCAGATGTTACTGCTTGGATGAGTGCTGCTCTGAAGCAACAGGGCGGATTGATGGTAGAGTACAGTAGCTCCTGGCCAGAGATGTACATGCCTGCAGAGCTCTGATTCTGCTCCCAAAGCAGTGTTCTTCAGGCTCTAGCTCTACCTGAGTAAATAGAGTTGAAAAAAGTGTAAAATGGTTGAATATCAGTGGAAAATCAGACCTGTACATTTCTGACTGCCTTCATTGAGGCCCATCTGTTTTATTGGTTTGTCAGGAACGTCTAGCCAAAACAGGTGGTGAGGGGAGGCAGCGCGGAGGTTATATACACGCGCTTGGGCAAGGCACCACCGCGCCTCACGCAGACATGACGCCTGCTTCTGGAAGTAAAGAAAACTGTGCTCTTTTCTCTGTTCATTAGGGGATGGATCTACTGGTCGCTCCTCCTGGAGCAGAGGAACAAGGCTCAGGGGCTGTGGGTGCATTATGGCCCGTAGCTGCCAGGGATGGGGGAGGGGGCCAGGGAAGGCAGACGGCTTCAAATGCATCAAACACAAGAACTCCTCATCTGCTGCTGTCACCGTTTTTATATGTCTAGTTGATTAAAATTAATTTAACCTGCGTTTTCTTTGACTGCTTTATATGGTACAATTCCATTTCATGTGTGAATTATTATGACTTTGCTATGAAACCAGTTCTTACTTACCTGTGAATTTCAAAGTCAAAGTCAAATCAAAACATCACGAATCTATTTGATATTATTGTTCTGAAATATTATATTAATTTATCCACTAAATCTTGATAGCAAACAACACAAAATTCTTTCCCCATGTACTGGTAAAGAGCCTGCTTTTAATGAATCACAGACCTGATTAATTCTACTTGTGCTTAAAGAACTGTGGATGCATTTAACAACCTGTAGTATTTTAAAAGGTTATTTGAAGGGGGACAAACCCCAGCTTGGTGTCCTTTTAGGAATGCTGAAGGTTTTTTGATGGATAACACAGCAGCCTTTTCACTTTAGGCATTGCTCACTCAAAGCAAAATAGTTAACTTCCAGGCTTCTTTTATCTTGGACCTTTTCAAGATGAAGAAACTAAAAAAAAAGCAGTGGCTGATCAAAATAACAAAGGATGGTAAGGTGCCTTTAGTTTCTTATGAGTGTCTACAAATTCCTGGTGGAATTCTGGGCCAGGCGCTGATGGAGCTGGCTAAGGGTATCGATCGCCACTTGAATTCACTGAATAAATAATGGTTGCCATAGTTATTGAGCATTCACAACTGGTGGGGAAGCACGGAAATCTCCAAAACACCTCCTGTGATAGTTTTGCTGGAAAATCACCCAATTAATTCTGTCTCATATCATGAAAATTATGTGAGATACGCAGGATGCTTGGACTCCTTGTACTAGAATTTCAATCATAATTGATCATCTCTGCGCTTGTTTTAGCAGCTAAAGAGAAAAGGGCATTTGCCATCTCTTATTTTGTGTGGCAGAAAGGTTAACTGGCATTGTATAACCCCAGCTGTTCTGAGGAATCTTACACGTTCAAAGCATTTTTCGCCTTGAGTACCGGAGTATCAATTTGGTTTACACCGAAGAAAACACATTCGCTGGGTTTGTGGTAGGAAGGCTGACGTGGTTTTTTCTCTTGCTTTGCAGAACGACATGGATTAAAAGAACCAAAGAAAGTGGAAGAGCTATGCAACAAGATCACAAGCAGTTTGAAAGATCACTTAACTTTCAGTTGCCAAAACAAGGGACAACCGCTTGAGTCTGCAGAGCCGAAGGTACTGGGTGTTCTGGCTGACTTGCGTTCTCTCTGCACACAGGGACTGCAGCGCATCTTTTACCTGAAACTGGAAGATTTGGTGCCCGCCCCTTCCATTATTGACAGGCTGTTTCTGGACACCTTACCCTTCTGAGTCAAACCACCCTCCCGAAAGGCAAATGCCCACCAGAGCAGGCAAATGGTTTGTGACTTACAGCTAACATTTCTGCCCTCACTTAACAGAAAAGCAGCTCCGAGTCTAAAATGAGGTCTTTTCTGGCGCTTTGTCCTTACAACCGGAGGCCTGAAACTTACTGGCTTACTGGTTTGGGGTTGTGTTCTTTGTTTTCTTTTGTGTGATTTGGGTTTTTTAAATGGCTAATATGGCACTTTTGGACAATGCTATCCCAGCAGCAGCAAAATGTTAACATGACTGTTTTAAATCTGTTGTTTAACACCTCATATGAGGAGTATATGAGGAGTAAAGTTGTAGAAGCCGTGTTCGAAAACAAGAACAGCAGATAGTTGTTTGCCAGGGTAGTATGTGTTTTGTGAGGATACCTTTAGCATACTTCCTGCATCAAGGGCACGTACATCAGCACAATCTAAACAAAAATTCACTTTTTTAGCAAAGTACATTCAATTGAACATTTCATACAAATCAAATATAGCAAAATGACAATGGCTGTTAGCTCCCATGTTCAAGTGCAATTTTTTAAAGTGCTGTCTTACTAAGTCTTGTTTATTAACTAATTTATTTTACTATGAAAACAAACGGAAGAAATCAAGTGAGAAAATTACATGCACTAACTTACCTGACAGAGTTTTCCAGACTTGATTCCATGTAGCGCGACTTATTGACAAATGTATGTGGAAGACACGGGAGCAATTGTGGCTCAGTTGTTCCTCAGCTAAGGAAATCGGAGTAAGTAGTGATTGGAGCACACAGGGTCAGCATCAGGGACAGTTCGGTTTTAGACGTCTAACATAAGCGACTAGTTAGTAAACAGGCGGAAGATGGTTTTCAAGAACAAGCAAGTCTTGTAAAATAGTATGAATGTAAGTGCTAGGAAGGATATAGTGGGCTGCGTTTAAACATTCCGTGTTCGTACTCCTTTTTGTATGTTTATACTGTTGATGCCATATTAATATGAGATAATTTGTTGCATAGTGTCTTTATTTGTATAAATGTTTGTATGCATGGTATATTGTAATGGCTTTGCCTGTATTTATTGCAATGACTGCCAGCTCATGGGAGCCCTGTTACACACGATAGCTAAATGGGGTGTTCACACTGACTCAGACACACCAGTTGGAAAACTATATACATATATATAATGTGTATATATATATATGTATATACCTATATTTGTGTGCGTGTGTGTGTGCGCGCGTGTCTTTTTATTAACCATTTGTACATAAAATATCTGTCAAATCACAAGCAGAGTTATTTTACAGTTTATTTGCAGTGACTTCTAAGGCAGTACTGTTTAGCACTTTGATATTACAATCTTGCTCATGTTTTGCTAAATTCAAATAATATTTAAAAAGTTTAGTTCTAAAAAACTTTATATGCACTGTATTAAGTCAAAATTTTGTTGGTCATTTTGCTAAGGAAATTTTTGAATGTCAACCTGATGTCACTGTATCTTTTGTTAGCTTTAAGCATTCTAGCTTTTGTCTTTTTTTAAACTATGCTGTTTATATGGAAATTAAATTATACAATCAAACAGATGCCAAATGAATTTCCTAATTGCTGCAAAGGATAACCCAGATATCGAGTCACTGTATGGTTTTCAAATAGTAATCTGGTATTTTATCACTTACTATGTTTGGATGTGCTTTTATGAAAAAATTATTCTTATATCAAGATTTATAGTAGTGTCAATAGGGAAACAGACTTCTAATCACTATAGTTAATATTTCCAGTTTACCTGCAGATAATATTTGGAAAAGTATTGCTTTTTGTATTGACTTTTAAGCTTATGTGCAAACATAATAGCATAATTAAATATCAGAGAAGCTAATGTTTCTTGTAGGTTGCTGTAACAAGCCTGACCAGCAAGACAAATATATTTTGACTGAATTTGCTTTTGTATATACTAAATATATATATATACGTATATATATATATACACACTCACACACATGTGCGCATACAAAAACGTACAGACACAAAATCCAAAAGTATGTTTACTTTTATCTCCTTGTGTAAGACACAAGGTCCCTTGAGAAACGACTTTTATCTAGGGACAAATCCTGCCAGGTGCTGAGCACCAGCCAGATGAGGGCTTGCGGGCGCTTCTTGCGAGTGGGCCCTTCCTAAGAATTTTCAGGTGAATCAGCATAGTACAGTACAATTGATTTTTTGTTGAGCAAGGTTTATTTATTAAGTGGAATGTGAGCGGGAGGTAGCAGGTCCAGAGCCCCATGCGAGATTTCACATAGCCGGTGTCCTCCAGTCTTCCATAGACAGTCTTAACTGTGATACTCTCCCAAATCCCGTCATCTGTGGAATTGTCCTTCGTGTCCACTTCAATACTGAGATTCATCCTAGAGTACATCCAGTGACCGGTCACAGTGGTGAAAGAAAGACGTAACGCAGAATAAATCTACTACTTTCTTAGAGCTCTCTCAGTGTGAACATGCCTTTGTCGTGGCAGAATTCAGGAATATATCAGGTGTAAAGGGAGAGTGCCTTGCTTTTATTTCAGACAACAGTGTTTCAAGAGTTTCTTCACTCCGATAACCGCAGTACTCTTTTTCTTTTTTCTTTTTTTTTTTTTTGTGGTGTTAACCTGTGGGTTGAAAGAAATGCTCTTGTACATATACAATGTAAATTAAAATTATTAAATTGAATAACATTTTTTTCAGAGGCCCCATGTGTGTTGAATAAGTATGCTTAATTCTGTTAAAATCTGATGTGAATTTTTTATCATTTATAAAACATTAAAAAAATTGTCTACTTGAGTCTTAAAAGTGAAAAAATTGGTGAAGCATGCTTAAGAACACTGGCAATTTAACAGCTAGTGTTTTGATTAAAATAGCTTTTATATAAATACAATAAGACACGCAATACCGGGTTATGCAATCTCAATCAGATCTTGAGAGCTGGACCATGGTTATCCCAGGGGCTGAACTACGTACGGACCCAAGCAGAGAGATGAGCTGCCCCTCACCGACATCCTCCTCCATGCCTCGGTTGTTAACTCACCGAGGATGATGGCCACAAGGGAGGGAGGGAATGGCTATAGGTCTCATGGTGCCATAGCACCCATGTCTGGCCAGAAAGAGGACAGAGCTCCGATCCATCTCCTGCCCCTTTGCGTCAGTAAACCCTGGTAAAACATCACTCCAGCAGGCACCTGCAGCATTTTCTATGAATGCGCATCCAATCCCTTTCCTTGCCTTTGCTTTGCAGGAGGGACAACTTATGCCCTGCCAGAATCTGTTTGGCAACTGTTTGGCTACAAACGTGTTTTCAACAAATGCAGTTTGAGAGTCATCTGTCACTGTTCTGGGTATCACCAAGTCTCTCTGAGAGAGCTGCTCTGCAGGAACTGCATGGCTGGAGGTTACATCAAATGATGGGCTGCAGGATCTGCAGCTCCTTCTTTGGAAATGTGACAAAACAAAAGGTTGTTCAAACTAACTCTTCCAAAGTATGAGTTGCCTTTTCCCTGTGACTTATTTTAAAAATTAAACTATGAATCTTAAAATTGTTAATGATAACGGCAATGAGTTTTGCATAATAGTTCCCCTGTTAGTCAAAACATGCGGATCTTGTCACCAATCTGCACCAAGGTCTGAACCTTCACCTACAGGACAAAGCTTATTCTCACTGATCTCATGAGTATCTCAATTTGTAATTACTTCAGGGGCTATAAGTTGTGTCCTTAGACACGAGAGCAGAACGGTGTCCTGACCTAGACCACCTGCACTTGTGTCCTTACCTGTGCCTTACACGCTTATCCTCCTAAACCACATCAGTGGCAGAGTCCCTGCGGATGGTGTCATGCCCGATGATGGACTCTGGCAGTGGAAGGCTGGGCTGAGTCAGGAATATAATAGCAGTTCCTCTAGCAGAGGACTGGAGGACTTGGACAGGAGGCTGGCATGAAGGCACCCCAGAATGAGCAGCTTTAGCTAGAGGTGAGTCAAATCTCCTTCTGCAGCTTCCCTACTTCTATTTTTCACATTCAGGTTTATTTGTCCAATATACAAAGCTAAAAATTCAGTGTTGTTGCAGGGAGGAGGGAGGGAGAGAGGGAGATTTAATTGTATAAAGTTCAGCATGGCTCTGACAAAAATTGGCAACTCCCTCTATGGACACTATGAAATATGTCTTTAGATTAATTATTTGTATTATAGCAACACCTAGAGGCCACAACAGAGATCAGGACCCCATTTTGCCAGCTCCCCTAATTAGCAGCTCCAGTACCCACCAGCAGAAGCTCCAGTCCACATAGACGAAAGAAAAAGAACGAGGAGCAGTGCACGGAAAAAGGAGCAGAATGCCTCCCTTCAGGAGTGCCTCCAGAACTGCTGTGCACACAGCACTGCAGTCAGAGCTGGGAGTAAGAACTTTTGTTCACTCAGCTAGCGTCCAGAGAACGCTCTTATTTTGCTTTCCTCGGCAATTTATGCTGTCACCGTATTGAATTTAATGCGAACATGATAAAATCATTGAAAATTCAGAATAACCCATGTATTCAAACCAATCTTGTTTACCCTGTGTACGTAAGTCATCCATGAAACTATTCAAAATCCTGGTCAATCACATCTTTGGAACTAAGCTGTGATAGTAGCATTTAGAAAAGAGACATTTAGCTGTTCTTTATTAAATTAACAAAACAAACCATTAGGAATATAGCAAGAGACGGATTAAACAATAATTGCTAATAGATAAAAAATATTAATTGTTAAAGATTCCAAACCATTGATTCAGTAAGTGAGCAAACGGGGAGGCAATTAACCACATTCTCAGTAGCAGATGACATATCTGAGAACTGCATTCCAGACCTACCTTGTGAGACTTGTCAAATAAAAGGAAAAAACCCTTGTTTACCATATGGAAACACTTTTAGCCATTTCTTTTCTGCTTTCCTTTTTAATATTAGTCACCTTTACTTTTAGATTTGTAATATGGACTGTTCCGACTACATTTGTTTACAGAACAAGTTTGAATACATGAAGTTGTCACATGGCTCTGAAAGTTGGATGAGATCAAGTTCACTGAAGAAATTTTTCCTAATACCCAATCTAAACCTCCTCTGGCACAATTTCAGGCCATTTCCTCTTGTCCTATCACTTGTTACTTGGGAGAAGAGAGCAACCCCGACCTTGCTACAGCCTCCTTTCAGGTGGTTGTAGAGAGCGATAAGTTTTCCTAAGTCCCAATCTAAACCTCCTCTGGCACAATTTCAGGCCAATTCCTCTTGTCCTATCACTTGTTACTTGGGAGAAGAGAGCAACCCCGACCTTGCTACAGCCTCCTTTCAGGTGGTTGTAGAGAGCGATAAGGTCTGCCCTCATTATTCTTTTCTCCAGGCTAAACATCCCCAGTTGCCTCAGCCGCTCCTCATGAGACTTGCTCTCCAGACCCTTCACCAGCTTCGTTGCCCTTCTCCAAACACGCTCCAGCATCTCAATGTCCTTCTTTTAGTGAGGGGCCCAA